>NC_056732.1:584279665-584445055 GCF_019279795.1 Protopterus annectens
GTCACATAGGTCCGCCCATACGGTACACATTATGGGCGGACATGTTTGTGTGGCGTCCATTTCACTGTGTGTGCAGGTAGGGAGGTGTCAGTCCATGGGGCCTACGCAGTCAGAGTATGTGCTATACGTTCCCTCTTTGCCAGGGCATAGGCATATTGGGTACGCCTCCGTCTACCTACTGGGGCTGGCACAGTGTGTTCTTGGCGCTGAACGCCCTGTGCCTGTGCTTGCCTTGGCAGTTGTGGCGGGCTTGGTGGCCCTACACCATTATGTCCCTGCAGCTGCTGTTTCCGCAGAATCATATTGTGTATCATACAACATACTATTAATATGTGGGCACATGTGCCTGGAGAGTACTGCAAGGCTCCACCGGATGTATCCAAGCACCGGAACCGTGATTTCAACATCCCAAACACACGCTCTATGATTATTCTGGTTTGTGCGTGTGCCTCATTATGGCGTTCTTGCATGTGTGTATGTGCATTTCTGATGGGTGTCATCATCCACGGCTCCAGTGCATAGCCAGCATCCCCCACAAGGTGACCTTGTGTGATGCCCCCCCTGACGAATACCTGATACAGCTGTGAGGCATGCCAGATATGGGAGTCGTGGTAGCTTCCAGGGCTGCCAGCACACACATCCATGATAATGCCCTGCGCATTGCACACGAACTGGCAATTGATGGAGGGGTATCCCTTGCGGTTTATGTAGCGTCTACCCTGCTCCCCGGGTGGTGACTTGATTTCTATGTGCGTACAGTCTATCGCACCCAGGACCTCCGGGTATTGTGCCACACGGTGGAAGTGGCGCATATTGCTAGCCAACTCCTCCTGAGATCTGGGGGAGTTTATATACTCATGGGCATAACAGAACATGGCATCCAGGAACTGGTGTAGTACCCTGGATGCTGATGCCTGTGAGAGGCCCATTATATCCCCGGTTGGCCTTTGAAAGGTACCTGTAGCCAGTATTCGCAAGCTCACACATACCTTTGTGTCCACTGGGATGGGCTCCCCTCTGTTCTCTTGTTCTCAGGCGTGGCTGGCACAGCTCCACTATTTGCTGTAACGTGTCCCTGTCCACCCTGTAGCGCTCTACTATCTCCAGGTCTTGCAGCCCCTGGTAGGTCACCCTTGGTCTGAACACTCTCCTTCTCCTCTGAGGCCTACGGTAGTTGTCGGCACCCTCCTCCGCAACTCCGTCTGTCTCTGACACATACCGATGCATCACGGCCACGGCGACACCCAACATATACATATTAAAAATTCCCCGTGTGTTTACACCCTACGGTGCGGCGTTTGGGAAATCGCGCTGTGTGTTGTGTGCATTCACACTTTATACTGTTGTGCTGTACACCCGGTGATGTAATTGGGTGTGTCTGTGCGGCCGTATCTGTGGATTATCTTCCATGTTTTACCGTTGCAACTGCAACGCTGTTGCCTTTGGTGTTACATTACACTTGCCTGCATTGGCTTAGCGTTGCATCTTACCTTACTGTTTCTGCACGTTGCACCTACTATTGCCTGCAGTGCATCCTGCAGGCACATGGCATATGATGCATTTTGTCTGTCGCCGCCATAATGCTACCTGTGTACTTGGCTGTGCTATTTCGGTTCTTTGCTCTTTGCATTTCTGCTACATCCCCTACTATCTTTGCATTCCTATGCCTCCCCTTTCCCGTTTTGCGGGAGTCTGCATGCAGAGTTGTCAGCTTCCGCCGTTTGCCCTTCCTGGATTGATTGGTGTTGATTGCTCATTATGGCTCCAATTACACTGCTTCCGCATTTCCTCATATTCTCCGCATTACCTTCCTATATCCGTGGTTGTTGACGGGGAGGCCGTCCCATGACTGGGTTGGGGAACGTAGTCATCCTCGTGCACATGCATCTGTGCGCGCATTATGTACTCTCAGCGCATCTATTTCCTCACACGCCGGTCCTGCTGCTGTGATGTGCATTGTACAGCCCATGTTTGCTGGCCTCCAATGTGCTTCCTCCTACAGTGGCACACCCCTCTGCGATTGACATGTATTCCGTAGGCCACTCTTCGGTGTAATACCGCTGCGCCGTTTGCTCCATCCTTACACCGGCGGCGGTTTTGCGATTCACTATTATCTGCCTCATTTGCATGGCATTGACTGCTAATACATGGTTACGGCGCCGAACACTGCCGCCACTCGTTGACAACCCTTGCGCTGGGGTTGAGGCTTTCCATACCTACTATGGTGTGTGGTGGCTGTGCAGCTGATGTGTATTATACTGCTCTTTTAGGACACTGTCATATTATTTCATTGTTTTGCACCTTCTGTGCACATGCCCGGGGTTTCTGCTGTGGTTTCTGCATATACCATTTATGTCATTATTTACATTTTGTGCATGTTTTCTTTGGACATTCTCGGTGCCTTTCGCCATTGGCATATTGCACCTGTATGATACCTGACGTTGACAGCCTTCCGTTACCCCTTGGTCATGTTTGGGTAAATGTAAACCGTTTTTTTGGTTTACATTGCCGTGCCCTTATGCTACGCCTGCGCCACTTCGTGGATCACTATTTGCCTTCATTTGCATGGTGCAATACCGCACACAGTGTGTTTAGCATACCTACGCCGGGGGCGGCGCAGGTCCGGCGCACGCCGGTAGTGCACGTGGGATTGGTTCATACCTGAATCGCTCGGTGGCCATATTTGGCTTTATAACGCCAACGCTATGCGGGCGCCTGGCGCAAGGTTCATGAATCCCGGGGAACTACTATATCCTTTAGCTTTCAAGGTTATTCCTAAACTAGGAAATGCAATTTCCTTTTGTCCTGCAATATAAGAACACTGAGCACATCTTCCACATTTGAAGGTTCCATGTTTTTTACTTGTACCATAAGTATTATTAATTTTCTGTTGTTCAAGAATAGTCTTAATATTTTTATTCCTCCTATAACTATATTTTATATTATCCTGGAAGATGTTTGTTTTTGCATACATTTCCCTAAACATACCCCATGTTTCATTTATACATTTCTTTAACCATCTCATTCCTTTATGATAAGTAAGTGTAAGATAGGGTAAGTTGTCAAAATTATGAGTGCCTTTAGTATCTGGTTTATTTAAATAACCGTTGGTTATATTGGAAGAAACTCCACTATTCTTATTCAAAAGAGGGACATAAATATTGTTATATATATTCTGAAGAAGTCTGCATTCAGCAGATGAAAGCGATTAACCGTTATATGAATTATTGGTTTGTGGATGTACTACGAGTTTTAGTCTGTCATTAAATTTATTTGTTTTTTATCCTTATTTGAGTCGTGTGTCACTCGCAACCTTGTACAAGAGCATAGACAGTGGGAGCCGTCTTACTTTCAGTGTTTAATATGTCACATCTTATCATACTCCCCTGCAATTCTCCCCTTACCCTCCACTCGGAACCTACATCCCTCCCAAAATCTATCCAGGTCCTACCATACTCCTATATGCTCACACTCACTGTACTCTACCACACTATTTATTCTTTAAAATAAAATTACTCCCCCTATTAAAACTAATCTCAGACCTAAAACCCAAATTTCTCTATCCTCTCCCTCATCCTATCTCTTTACTCTCTATCCTGACAACACTCCTTCTTTCAGGTGATATACATCCCAGCTCTGGTCCTAATATCCAACTCTTCTAATTCCTCTACTCCATCCACTATTACTATTACTTCTTCCCCCCACACCTCTAGCAACCTTACTCTCACTAGTACCTCCCCATCCACTCTCACTTCTACATACAAAACCAAAAGACTTAAATTCTTCTCCTTTAATATCCAGAGTATCTGCAACAAAGTGCCTGATCTCCATGCTCTCATTCAACACTATACTCCCCACATTTTAACTCTCTCTGAAACTTGGCTAAAACCCCACATCCACAACTCTGAGATCTGCCCCCCACCCCGGTTTCAATATCTACAGACAGGACAGACCTAACAAAAAGGGAGGTGGTGTCTCCGTTCTTTTTTCTGACTCTCTCAATATTTTACCACATTCAGTTACTCCTCCCTCCTTCCACCCTGTAGAGCTACTCATAATAACCTGTCATCTCAACAACTACCAAAAAATGGCCATAGCCTCAATCTATATTCCACCAGGGAATAATATCACCATCCTTGAAAACATCTTATCTTGGTGTTTTCATTACATCCCCTTTGAAACTATTATACTTGGGGATGTAAATATTGACTGGAACTTAGTTAACTCTAATACACCGTCTCATAGTCGGTTTTACTCAACTTGTTTCCTCCCCCACCCGCCTTGGCAAAAACCACTCTAATTCTATCCTAGAATGGATTCTCTTAAATTCTCCTAATTTGTACCACCAGCCAGGAACACTATCTGACTCCATTAGTGACCACCTACCTATCCACATTACTAGGTACTCACCCAAACTTACTTGTTCTCATCTCTTTAAATATATCCGTAACCAAAGAAATTTCAATATCACTTCCTTTAACAAAAGTCTCTCAAATATTAACTGGTCCTGCCTTATTCTCTACCTTTAAACGATGCAGTTAGCTACTTCAACCAGACATTCCTAAACATACTCAACTCTCTGGCCCCTATCAGAAAAATAAAAGTCAAAGCTAAACATGCCCCCTGGCTATCCAAAGAAACCTTCCACCTTATGCATAAAAGAGATGCCACTTGGAAACAATATCAAAAAAACAAATCTTCTGCCTTCCTTCAATCTTATGTGGAACTTAGAAACCTTACAAAAAAAAAAAAAAAAAGTCAACCAGGACAGAAGAAAATCTTACCTCTCTGATCAATCTCTGAAACCTACTAACCCCCAGAAGTTCTAGTCAGCCATAAAAACTCTTCTTAACCCTGGCTCAACCTCAATCCCCAATCCTTTTCTCAATCTCCCTCTGATACCGCCATTCATTTTAATCACTACTTTATTGATACCATTTCTAAACTTGTACCTAACAACTCTAATATTCCCAACTCCACCTCTAATTCCACTTCCAGTACTTTCACTTCTATTACCACACCCACTTTTTCTCCATACTCCCAATCTGACTTCTCTAACCTCTCTGACCCCTTCTTGCTCAAACCTGTATCTGTTAGTTATATTAAAACTCTCCTTAGTAAACTAAAATCTTGTTCCCCTGCCCCTGATAACCTACCTTCCCAATTCCTAAGAATTGCTGCTAACTCTGTGGCCCTTCCTGTCTCCATTCTAATAAACCGCTCAATCCAATAATCTATTTTCCCTCTATTTGGAAGGAAGAGTATACTATCCCACTACATAAGGGTGAAAACTCCACAGAATCATCTAACTTCCGTCCCATTGCTACTCTTTCTCCCCTCTCCAAAATTCTAGAAAAGTGTATTCATTCTCAGCTGCTTTCCCTCTATTTTCCAATTTACAATATAACCTGCTGGCAAAACTTGACCAAACTTATAACAAAATTGCTAGATTTGTCACTAGCAGACCCTATAAATCCCATCACTGTTCTGCTCTCAAAAAACTACACTGGCTCGAATTCCCACACCTTCTGACCAAATGTCTGTTGATCCAAGCTTTCCGAATTCTTAATTCTAACTCTGACTGTCCATCTCTGTCCAACCTGATCTCCTGGTACACACCTCCCCGATCCCTGCGCAGCTCTGATAAACTCTTTCTACAAGTCTATAAACTCAATATTAACATAGGTAAAATACTTTATAAACACTCCATCTCCCTTATTTGGAATAATCTTCCACTCCATATTAGAAGTCATACCTCTCTTCCTAACTTCAAACATGACCTTATTTTGTACCTCCATAACAACCCTATATGTACCTGTAACCATCCTGCTTAACTCATCCCTTTCCATATTCCCATTTCTCCACTAGACTTATCATTAGGACCTTTTCCCTCTTTCTTATCTTACTTTATCCAATCTGCTCTTCTTTCTATACCCTCCCTCTTTATATCATTTACTTTATCCTACTGCTCTTCTTTTTCTCCTCCCTCTAGATCACTTCATTCCTCCTCTACTCCTATCTTCTTTTGCACTTTCCTTCTTCTGACCTTGTATATAGCTATGTACTATTCTTTGGATTATATTTATTTTTCTTATCCATTGTAACCATAAGTTTGTCTTGCTCTTTATATTGTTAGCTTGTCTGTATTTGTATGTTTTGTTTGGGGCTTTTCCCCTCGGGCCTCCACTGAAAATGGGTAATTTCTTACCCAGTTGGACTAACCCGGTTAACAAATGTGAAATAAATAAATGAAGAGCGGAAGGAATAAGTGAAAGAATGTGAAAGATATTGTCACTGGTGTTTAAAGAAGGATAAAAGATGAGCCTCTCAGTGTTAATTAAGCCTGTTTTCAATTCTTATTCCATACACTTCTGCAGTTATATTTTTGAAAGAATGTTACAACCTGTTTATGCTGCTCCCCCCCAAAAAAATATTCATTACACAATAATGTAGTTAAACAATTAGCAGAAGCACAGTTATCATCACTTGACTATTTATTAATTTATTTGTATTTGTTAAGCAGGGCAGATCACTGATTCATAAAGACTTTTTCCAGACTCACCCTGGGAGCTCTGTCTGGATAATTGACTTGATCAGAAACAGAGGAGGTAAATGGAGGTTAAAGGAATCAAACTCTGGACTACAGGAAGAAGCTCCTTAACAGCTCACAGATTTAATATATGTGCTGGCAAACTGCTTATTTTCACTTATTTTGTTACTCCCATATTGAACTGTGTTGCTGCAACATTAAAACAACTCATTTTAATAGCAGATATCTATTTTGAAAATACAGTCTGCAGATCCAAGTACTTACCTAACCATATGATGCCAGAAGGAACAGCATGGTACAGTAACTCTAAAAGAGAAATCCTTTTATACAACATTGATATCAGCAGCAAAAGGCCAAGCAGCAGGCACAGGTCTGATCTGAACAGAATGATCACTAAGGCTGACAGCCAGATGAAAGGTCCATGTCTGTGCTGCATCCATGCAGTGAATGCCAACAAAACTGAAAAAAAAAATAAACTGACATGTAAGCCTTGAGTTGACACTAGTAAAATACATTTACATCACTGCCACAGTAACTGCCTAAACATTAGTCTGGGCAATGTAAACACAACAGGGGTAGCTATGACCTGACAGAGAATATGGAATAAAAAGAAGTTATGTACTCACCATAACATTCCATCTGAGTAGTTCTACTTCATTTGTCTTTAACCTGTGGGTACCAGATCCATATCGGATCCGAGATGGCAAGTTCACTAGCATCTGCTCCAAGCTCCTCCCCTTACCCATAACAAATCTCCACTACCTTCCAACCCCCAGATCGAGTTTGCTGCCACTTATAGTGAGAACCCGACCTGCAAAAAACACCTTACGCACCTAAAACTTCAGCCAAACAGGCTGTCTATATGGTAAGGCCAGGGGTAGGAGGGAGGGATGGTTGAAGACAAATGAAGTAGAACTACTCAGATGGAATGTTATGGTAAGTACATAACTTCTTTACCTGAAGTAGTTTACTTCATTTGATCTTCAACCTGTGGGACAGAGTCCTCAGCTACTGAACTCCTGGGTGGCCCTCATGGAAGGATATTCCAGAGCACCACGGAACCAAAGGATGCTCTCCTTCTAGAAATCAAATTCAATTTGTAGTGAGAAATAAAGGTATGAGATGGGGACCAAGTAGCTGCAGCACAAATATCATCCAATGAGACTCTCAACCAAAAAGCCACAGAAGTAGCCATTGACCTAGTCGAATGAGCTTTCACCTGACCTGGAGGAGACAAACCTTTATCCTTATAGACCTGAAGGATGCACAAGGAAATCCACCTAGCGATAGTGACCTTAAGATAGGTTTACCCAAAAAGGGTTTAGAGAAGGACGCAAACAACTGATCAGATTTACAAAAGGTTCTAGTCCTGTCTAAATAAAATCGTAACTGTCTATGAACATCCAACAAGTGGAGTCTGTATTCCATTTTGTTAGCAAAATTTGGAAAGAAAACAGGTAAATTAATGGTTTGATTGATGTTAACTTGTGATGCTACCTTGGGAAGAAAGGACGGATTGGTATGAAGGGAAACCCTGTCCTTATGGAAAACCATATATGGAGCTTTCATACATAACGCTTGCAGTTCTGAAACCCTTTTAGCAGAGGTGATAGCCACTAGAAATGCTGTTTTCCAAGACAAAAACTTAAGATCTATGGTTGCTGCAGGCTCAAATGGAGGAGTGACCAAAGCTTGAAGAATCATAGTAACGTCCCATGGGGGAACAGGATCCTTGACTGGGGGGCGTAATAGAAAAGTACCTTTAATAAAGGCTTTACACAGTCTGGAAGAGGCTAGGGAAGCAGAATTCTCACCCATGTGAAAATGAGAGATGGCAGCTAGTTGAACTTTGATAGTAGAAGAACTGCTTGTTGGAAAATATTTGATAAGAAATAAAGAATGGCAGGAACAGGAGCCGGGAAAGGGTCTAAACTCCTTTGAGAAGCCCAAAAGGAAAAAGTTTCCATTTGCTACAGTAAATCTTCCTGGTGGAATACTTATGAGCTGCCACAAGAATAGATCTGACTGAAGAGGATAATCCAGGAGTCCTAGCAATTAGGAGAACTGGAGCAGCCAAGCCGTGAGCTTCAAACTGTCCAGGCTCGGATGAGGAACCCCCGAGGGGTGTGAAATAAGATTGTGAATGGGATCCAAGATCCAAAATGGAGCCAGAAGATGAGACCAAAGGAAGGGAAACCATACCTGGCGAGGCCAAAATGGGGCAATGAGGATCGCTTGGCTCCCCAGTCAACAAGCTTTCTGTAGAAACCTCAGAATAAAAGGTACTGGAGGGTAAGCATACAGAAGACTGGGAGGCCAAACATGGACTAGAGCATCTCTGGGGGACTCCCCTGGCTGGAGGTTCAGAACGAAGAATTTGCTGCACTTCGCATTGGAAGGAGATTTGAAGAGATTGCAGCAAGGCTGACCCTACTCCAGAAAGATCTGCTCCACTACTGTAGGATTCAGAGACCACTCGTAAGGCATCAGTATAGTCTGATTTAACCTGTCCACTAGGATGTTGGATCGTCCCAAAATGTGTGTTGCTATCAGAAAGCGACCGGTAGAGATCGCCCATTCCCAGACTCTCACGGCCTTGCAACAAAGGGGGTAAGATCTGGTCCCTCCCTGTTTGTTGACATACCAGACCACCAACATGTTGTCTGACTGAATTGTAATGGTTCCCAGAAGAAGAAAGGAATGAAGGGCCTGCAACGCCAAAAGGACTGCCCTCATCTCCAGAACATTTATATGCAAACTGGTCTCAACAGGGGACCACAGGCTTTGGACTGTTCTGCCCAAACAGTGCCCCCCCACCCAAGTTGGGAGGCAGCCGTGGTCACTGTGGCTAGGACAGGGGCTGGAACAAAAGGTTGTCCCTCCAGTATTTCCAGAGAGTACATCCACCAAAGAAGGGATGACATGCAGACTTGACTGAGGTGTATTGGATACGATAATGGAAATTCCAACAGGGACCATTGCACCACTTTAGTCCATTGTAGTACTTGCATGTATAACTGGACACACGGAAGAAGCATTATGGTTGCTGCCATAGAACCTAGGGCCCTCAAAACTGATTCTGCCTAGGGACGGTGAGAATGGCAGATCAGGGAAACATGCATCCTCAGGTTTCGAACTCTCTTGCGGTCAGGAAGATTTTGCACTGTAGTGTGTCTATCCATGCCCCAATGTAGTCTATCACCTGGACATGATTCAGAAGAGATTTGGATGCGTTGACTGTAATTTCCAAGTGAAGTGCAAGCTTTAGGAAATAATCCCTGGTTTGACAAAGTAGATGCCTGGTGGGAGCAGTGAGGAGCCAATCGTCCAGGTACGAGTAGACCTGAATCCCCTGAAGCCTCAGGTGAGCCGCTACTACTGCCATCACTTTGGTGAACACCCTGAGGGCTGTGGTGAGACCAAAGGATAGGGATCGAAATTGGTAATGATTGACTCCTAGCTGGAAGTGGAGGAACCTCCTGGAGCTTCTGTGCATCTTTATGTGATAGTAGGGATTCTGGAGGTCTACCGAGCACATCCAGTCTCTCTCTTGCAGGTACAGCAGGATGGACTGTAAGGCGACCATCTGGAATTTTTCTTTGGCAATTGACAGGTTCAGGGTAGATAGGTCCAGAATGGGCCTTAAGTCCCCCGTTTTCTTTGGCACCAAAAAGAACCTGGAGTAGATGCCTGATCTGGACTGATCTGGGGGGACGGGTTCGACGACAGATTTCTCTAGCAGCCTGGAAATTTCCAGTGCTGCTGCCTCCCTTTTGCATGGGTGGTACATCCAGGAGGTGTTTGGGAGGAACCACAAAAGGGATTGTGTATCCTCTGGATATAATCTGAAG
This sequence comes from Protopterus annectens, assembly GCF_019279795.1. Classification (NCBI taxonomy): domain Eukaryota; kingdom Metazoa; phylum Chordata; order Ceratodontiformes; family Protopteridae; genus Protopterus; species Protopterus annectens. The sequence goes on from NC_056732.1 coordinate 584,290,067, forward strand.
CACCCAGCGGTCTGATGTTACGGACTCCCATGCCACCAGGTGCAACGACAATTGACCCCTGACTGCCTCCTGAGTAGAGCAGTCAGGCAACCCCTCAGGGCTGCTGCCTGGGACTGTCTGAGAATGGTTCTCGAGACCCAAAATTCCTCAGACCCCCTCTGCCTCTGGGCCGGCGTCTATCCTGTCTCCATCTGCCTCTGGGGGAAAAAGAGCCCTGAGTGTCCAGGGAATCCTGAGACTTCTGGGACCACATCTTCTTTTACCCTCGCTGATTCCGGGAAAAGGATCTTTGAGGGTTCGAGAAGCGTATCCTGATGGCAAACAGTGTCTTCCCATCTTTCTCACTCTGGACCAAGGTCACTTTGATGGTCTTACCAAAAACGGCAGAGCCGTTATAAGGGGCGTTGGCAAAAGATGCCTTTAAAGGTTCTGAGAACTGACATAATCTGAGCCAGGTGTTGCACCACATGGACATGCCAGACCCAGCTGCCCTAGCCGCTCCTTCAGTATCATGTGAAAGGAGTCGCATGGACGTGTTGGAAACTGCTTTTAAAGTGGTCATCCTCAGGGAGAATGTGTCTCTGTCCTCCTGCGAGATGGACTTAGGGGGAGACTCAGCCAGTTCCTTGACCAGTTCGTGCTGTAGTCTAGTAACATGGGCCAGGTAGTTCACTGGCCTGATGGAAAAGGTCACTGACTCATAAACCCGGTTCCCTAAGCAGTCCATCATCCTAGACTCTCGGTCAGGGGGGTGAACCGAGGAACTCTCCTGGGCTAGTTCCTTTTTGGTGGCTGCTGCTACCACCACAGCGTCTACAGGGGAGCCTTTGTTCCATGCTGGTCTATCTGAGGGAGGGCTCAAAATTTTGTTTGGACGTTTCGGGATTGATTCCATGGTGTCCGGCTCCTTCCAGGCCCGCGAGGTTACCAGGTCCACCAGGGGATCTGCAGGAGGGGACACCCAGGAAGTAGATGGGCCTGTGCCGAAAGCCTCCAGGAACACGGATTCATCAGAGGAAGGCTTGGGGGCAGACCAACCTCCCCACTGGTGTAGGATTTCCATGATGTCTCCAAAGGAAACATCCTCGGGAGGTGATTTGGGGGAACCTTCCCCATCATCCAAATCCGTGTCCTCAGTGAGGGACTTGGGGGAGTCCAAGTATCTCCTCTTACAAGTATGCTTGCGAGGCACGTCTCTGGTGGGGCTCTCCTGGGGGAACTCGCAAGCCACTTGTTCCTCAGGGGGAACTGCCGGGGGCTCCTCAAGCATGGGCTGTCCCTCTGGCAAAATGATGGGATTCATAGACAAAGCCGAGGGAGTCCGGATGGAGTCCGATGAAATAGTCAATGGTCTCGATCTAGTGGAGAGAACCCTTTCTACCACATCAAATGCCATGGGAGAACAAGCCTCCTGGGCCACCAATAAGGAAACTGCTCTCCCCAGATCCAACATGAGAATCGGTGCTGAGCCCAAAGTGGACGGAGCTCCAAGGGGTGGAAACTTGGCCCAACAATGCCGAAGCCGATGGAAAAAGTACCGCTCCATTGGATCAGACACACAGGCTCCAGCTCCGAGAGCCACTCAGATCTGAAATGGTCAGATCAGACATGCTCCAGGCAGCTGCCGGCATCGAGGAGACAGGTACTGTCGGTGCCGACCCCCTGACTAAGGCCATCCTCGGATCCAAGTATTCCGAACCCAGTGGCTGGATCGGAGAAGGAGAAATTGGTGTGAAGAAAGAAAGCAAGCTACCCCCTACAGAGGGAGAGGGAGATGGCAAGACTCCCATCTGGATTTGAGTACGAATGACCTCCTCATCATTTTATCCATGTCGACTTCAGAAAGGCTTCGGGTGGACCTCAATGAGGCCATGGACTATGACCTGGTGGGTCGAGGTACCGAGCACCTAGATGGTGGTCGTGGCTCCTCTGGCTCCAGGGAAAATCTCGGAGATCAGAGCCGAGGGGAGTCATGGATCCTAGATTGACTCTTGGCAGGAGTAGAAGTAGAAAGGTCCGGGGACCTCTTACGTTTTTCGGACCTGTGCTCTCTCTCCTTTTCTCTACCTTTTCTGTGCTCCACATTTGCAGGCTTAGAAACGGGAGGGAGGGTGAGTCCCAGCCCGGGAGAGAGGAGAAGGAAGGCCAAGAGAGAAAGGAGAGGCAGCCACAGCAGCCACTGTGACCGAAGCAGTAGAAGAGGCAGCCACCTCAGTAGTGGGAAGAAGGCCTTTCAAGACCAACTTAGCCCATTTATCCTTAGTAGCATGTGGGTTAAAACCCACGCAAATGGTACAATCTGTACTTAAATGACAACACCCAAGCACATAAAGCAAAGAGTGTGGCCATTGGCTGGTGACAATTTGTGGCCACATTCAGTGCACCTCTTAAAGACTGGCTTGGGGTCAGCCATGTCTCTCACAGAAAAAACTGTAATTCATACACAAACAAGAGAAGGAAAAGGAAAAACAAACGATTTCCTACTTTGACCCACTTACCACACACACAAAGGCGCACAGAACGCTGAAGGGGGGAGGGGAAGCAACACACACTAACACTAAAAACTACAGAAATACCCTAAAACATGACACACTAGAAAGGGGAGGAAGAAAGGGAACCTAAGAAAAGCTCTCTTCACCCAAGACTGGACTAGACAGTCAAGAGGAGAAGGTAAACACTGAACCACACCACACTCATCACATAGTCCCTCAAAACCTACAACACCAAAACACACTCATAGAAACATGAAACACACACCTATATTCACTGAGGGTCTCAATAAAAATCTGCTTAAGCAACAGAGACCTCCAAAGCAGAAATGCAAGCAACCTCCAGCCCCCAACACAACCCAAATGACACATAGCCCACAAACTCAGTATGCCACTCAAACACAGCCCATAAGGCATAACAACATACCCAAGACTCTAGTCATAGGTGACTCTATAGTCAGGCACACTGATGTTCCCCTCACCAGGCTAAACAAGGAGAAAGTTACTGTCAGCTGCCTGTCGGGTGCCAGGATCCGTCACATAACGCATGCACTCAGATCACTCCACAACAAGTACAAATATGACTGTCATTGTCCATGTTAGTGTGAATGACCTGAGATGTACCTCCCTGGACTACATGAAAAGAGACATGGAGGAGCTCTCTGATCTTGTAACCCAGGCAGGTATGACGTCCTGCCATCACCCAGAATGATACCACAGTGCAAGGACAAAACGACTTGACTTCAACAATTGGCTAAGCTTCTGGTGTCATTCTAAGGGGATCCAGTATCTATCTGCCTGGGATGACATGATCAATAGACCACGATGCTTTGCCAGAGATGGCTTGCACCTGTTGCCCTTGGGATTCCAGATACTGGCTAAGGCTCTTGCCACCCCTATAGTGCCTTTTTTAGGCAAGGTTCAAATGACAAATTCACCACCTTAACACGTACAAGCAAGCAAAATCTGAGGGTAATGCTACTTAATGCTAGAAGTCTAAACCTCAAAATGCATTCACTCGAGGCACTCCTTAAAATGGAGAACATCGACATCTGTGCAGTGACAGAGACCTGGTTCAAGGCTCCAGAGAGTGCCCCTGCATAACCAGGCTATTATTCAAACCACCTAACCTGGACCAAAAGACTACAGGTGGAGGCGTGTCCATATTCATTAAGGATATCCACACCTCCAGGCTAGTTGCTCAGCATAATGCATCCGAGATTATCCAAGTGCAACTAACTCTGGGCAAGACCGCAATCCAAATTGTAACTTGCTACAGATCCCCACCATGCCCCACGATTCCCACTCCTCATTTCTTGATACACTGGAAAATATTAGGGTACAACCCAACACAATAATAATGGGTGATTTCAACTACCCCACCATTAACTGGGAAAACTACTCATGTACCAACTCTTTTGCTCAACGTTTTCTGGAATTCATAAATTGTGCCTTGGATCATCTTATCCACACCTCCATCAGGGGCAGCAATATCCTAGACCTGGTCATTACCAACATGGGCGACCAGTGTTCCACACCAGAGGTCAATTCCTTGTTGGTCAGATCCGATCACAAGCTAATCACCCTAGACATCCACATCCCGCCCCCCCCCCCCCATTAGGGAAACCACTGTAAAAAAATTCTCCAAATCCAACTTCACGCTTCTTAAGACAGAAGTGGCAAACTTCATGACACCCATGCAGATGGACAATAGAGGTATGACTGCTGAATCCTACACAAATGCACTTTATAAGCACTTACACGAGTACATGGATCGTGCTATCCCTAACAGAACCAAGATGCTATCCTCCAAAAAAGGAAGCCAATCTGGTGATCTCCTGACATAAACAAACTCTACAACAGAAGAAAGAAACTGTTGCAAAAAAGAGTAAAATCCCATGATTGGAACAACTCCCTGGTCAGCCTCAGTAAGAAGCTGAGAGCTCTCATAAAATCCTCCAAAATTAGTTACGAAAACAAAATCACCACTGATTCTAAAAACAACCACAAAGCATTCTATAGCTATGTCAAGAATTTCAATGGCAACACTCAGATCGGCTCTAAGTTACAGCACAATGGCACTAAATATACAGAACCAACTGATATTGCCAACATTCTGGCAGATAGGTTCAGTGCTAACTTTACCCCCTCTCACCCCCTAAAGGGCCCACCTCTATACCGGAAGAATGAAAAGTTCCTGTAATCACGGCTGCACAGGTAAAAACCACACTCTCCAAAGACAATAACACAGCATCCATGGGACCTGACAACATTCCAGGCTGTGTTCTACACAAACTGCAGAATGAAATGGCACCCCACCTAAGCACCATGTGCAATCATAGCATCACCTCAGGCGTTATGCCCACTGAATGGTGCACAGCGACAGTTATCCCACTCCAAAAAGGTGAGCCACCACGGACCCCAGGAACTATCACCCCATTAGCCTAATGAGCCTGGTCTGCAAGGCCATGGAATGTATCATCATGGATCTTGTACACAAAGACATTGGTAATCTCCAAACTCTGGACCTCACCCAGTTTGGGTTGCAAAAGGCAGATCATGTCTCCTAAACCTGATAGACGTCTTTGAAGCAGTCACCAAAGCCGTAGATGAGGGTAAGGTGGTTCAAACAGCCTATCTAGATCTCGCCAAGGATTTTGACACCATCCCCCACTCTGGAATTATAGATAAACTCACTAAACTAGGTATAAATCCCTATGTCGCAAGAAGGGTTGCCAACTGGCTCACTGACAGAACCCACACTGTGAAAGTAGCAGACTCCAAATCCGACTTCAGACCAGTGACAAGTGGAATGCCACAGGGTTCAGTCCTGGGTCCTCTCCTGTTATGTATATAGTTCTCTGAAGTACAGGCTAACACAGAAGGTCTTTGGCTGATGAAGTTTGCAGATGACCACAAACTAAGAGCAATAATCAAAACTCCTAACGATGTGGACATCCTACAAAAGGGCCTCACGGAGACAGATTCCTGGTGTCAGAGCCATGGCCTCAAGCTCAATGCCAAAAAGTGCATTGTCATCCCCTTTGGTAAAAACTCTGTACCCATGAGCTACCACATACGTGGCAGTCTATTTAACACCGAAAGTGTGATAAGAGACCTTGGGACACAGGTGGACAGTAGTCTCTCCTTTGATAATCACATCGCCACAGTAGTTAGGAAATCCTTCTACGTGGCACACCTCTTCACAAAAGGTTTCTCATCCAGGAAAAAAGAGGTCATTGTTCCCCTCTACTCATCACTCATTAGACCCATTATAGAGTACAACGCCCCTTTTGGTATGTACCTCACAAGACGTCTACAACAAGTGGAAAGGCCGCAGAAATACCTCACAAAGAGAATTACAGGCCTCAAACAGATGCCCTACGCAGACCGTCTCAAAAAACTCCAGCTTTACTCCGTCGCATATCACTTACTCAGAGGCGATCTCTGCCTAACATACAAAGCTATGTCAAACCCAGAGTTGTTGGACATGCTCCACTTAAAGAAATCCCAATCCCTCCAAGCTACACGCTCTAGGGACCTAAACCTTGTCACTACAATAAACAAAACATGCTGGAGGGACAGATTCCTGTCCCAGAGGCTTCCCATACTCTGGCACAAACTATCTATCTACATCAAACAAAGCTCCTCATTGGCACTCCAAGAAAAATCTTGCTGATTGGATGGGAAATAGGAAATTCACCCCGGGGATCACCTCTGTGGCTCTGCTTGACAGGAGCACAGGAAAATCATTTTCTTGGGTGGCGAAGCCAGGGTACCTTTTTGGCTAGGGTTATATAGGCCCTAGGGGCCAATAGCCTAGTACCTACCTATGAACCTATACACTAACAGCTAACACTCAATCAACTATAAAAAAAACTACTAACTTATCAAATAACCCAACTCACAAACTCGGAGCTCAAGATCACGATCCTTCTGGTAAGCCACAACAAATGAGATCTGGGGGTTGGAAGGTAGTGGAGGTGTATTATGGGTAAGGGTAGGAGCTTGGAGCTCGGAGCAGATGCTAGTGAACTTGCCGGCTTGGATCCGATACGGATCCGGTACCCACAGGTTGAAACTCAAATGAAGTAAACTACTTCAGATAACCAAATTAGGAGATGGTGGATAACTAGGTTCAAATTTAATATTTTTAACAGTATTCTACAGCTGTCTCAGTAATATAATGCTTACATCCTCAATGCACATGGTTGTCTAACACCGACTATTACTAAATGTGATTTTTATTGAGTAAAAGTCCAATGTGAGTGTTACAGTATTACTATTCTGTATTATATTACTCCTTCCACTATAGCTGCATTGCATTTTATATGCTCACTGCTAGTGTGTAACGAAAACTATAAGTGTTGTGTAAATGTTACTGTATTTCAACAGTGACTGCCTTTCACTCAAGTAATGGTGAAAAAGGGTCCACCAACTAATCTACAAACCTATTTTATTTAGTTATTTTATGTAAATTTGTTTACGATAGTACAGCACTGATCAACAATGGCCAGTTAACAATTATTTTAACAATAATGCACGACTGGGTGAAGGTGATGCTGGAACTACCAAACATTGGCATGATTTGATCACAAAGACCAAGTATCACATGGGTAAATAATCCAGAATTGCTAACAAAGGAGTGGATTATTGCTACGATACAATGCACATTATTTATGAGAAAATACTTACCTTTTCTAAAAATGTTACTGTATAAATGGACTTTAGTGTTGCTCCATGTCTTCTCCACTGAAGGGACATCTAAAGTTTGTCTTGAATGTGCATTCACTGTGTACTTGCTGGTGCTTGCACAGTACAGAGTAGTTTGCCCCCCCCCCCCCCCCCCCAGTCTTCAGTTTAAATGCTGCTGCTGTTGCTGTCCAAACATATGTTTTACCTTTGGACATCAGCAGCAGCAGCAGTTTAACAGAAGAACTTCTAACACAGAAAAACAGCATCTGTGACTGCTGTTACAGGTCAGTAGGGGTTGGCACAATGGTTAAGGTCTTCACCTCACAGAGACAAAGTGCAGGTTTGATTTTGAATTTGGCTTATTGGTTATGCTTATGGGCCTTCAGAGGGGTTGGCCTAGTGAACTGACCATTTGGTGTGGGTTAGCCTAGTATTCACCTAGGAACCTAAGTAGCCAGTCAATAGCCATGATGAATTAAACACCACTGTTGCTACTGGCTATGAACTGAGAGCAGTCACAGCTGATATTTTTATGTCTTATAAATGTTTCTCTTTAAATACTGTTGCTATTTGAATGTAAATGTTACATATTCAGACATAAGCAGCACTTAAAAGATAAGAATTCAGAAGATAGAAAAACAACATCTATGACTACTGTCACTTTGGAAGCCAGTAGCCACAGTGATACTCAACTTCGGCAGAGTTATCAAACTTATTTGGATTGGTGATTCTGGATTTACAATGGCTATGCTGATTGGTATTACCAGTCAGCATGCATAATAATCAGCATGCATGTTTCAGAATACTAATGAGCTACATTGCATAATACAAAGATAAAAGTACAACTCACTTTTAAATAAGTGTAAATGAAAAGTACATTTTAATGTAATGACTGCCTAGCTCTGTAAGACTGTTTTTTTTTCTAGTGAAAAATAAAAAAAATGGATCAACTTCAGTTTAATGCCATCTAAGTTGAAAAACATGCTATATGAAAGCTGAGGAAAATGCCACTTCAGAAGCATACACCTACTAGGTAAAGCAGTCCCTGGAAGGTATGCCCAGAACCTGTCTTACAACTATAATCTCTCATTCTTTCTTTGGTTTCCTTTTGTTAAATGTACTCCAAAAGAAGTACGACCAGATTCAAACAACCTGCTAATGGTTAGTGGATCTGAATGATTCAACTACATGGCTTCAAATGGAGCCCTTATGAATAATTAATAACACATGTCAATGACCTAAGCTAAACTACCATCTGCAGCAGCTCAAAACAGTAACTGTCACTCAGCAATTTAACATGGCAATAATGTTCATCTGGGAGTGTCATTTAATCAACTGCCAGATAAAAGAGGCTTAATCTTTTAAAAAAGAAATAATGCAGAAAATATTTGTAACAGTGCAACATGTATAAAAAAACAGGCTCAGCTGGCCAGAAATCTTAACATACAGTCCTAGATGTGTGGGAGACTGAGATTAAACACCTTGCAACTGAGCAGCAAACTGTTTAAACCCAGTGCCTGGCAACTTTATAATTTCAGCAATGTACCTTGCACACAGCCACAGATTCACCTGCATCTATGTTTTAAGTTCTTCTTATCCTAACCATGCTGCTTTTCTTTACCTTCCTGCCTTACCAGGCAGCGTCATTACGGACAAACTGCTATATCAAACGATTTCACCCAAATCAGTAGGAAAAAAAGCATACAAATAAAATGCGTCTGACATTGGCGTCAAATCTAAGGAGAAGCATATAGTCTGTATGCAAGAAAGACTTTTTTTGAGACAAAATAAACAGGGAGAAAATGATACAGAGGACCATGGGATCACATGAGGTTACTAGGCTAATGGCCCTGGGGCCCTTACAAGCCTAGCCAAGAGTTTATCCCCAAAAAAGAAACCTTAGTCAGCCCCATCAATGAGGGACAAAGGTAGAGGAAACAAAAGGAAACCAAATATTCAACATATGATATATAGCACAATAACCTGTGTGTGAACAGTTAGTCAAGCAGAAATGCTCAGCTATCAACTAGAATGTGGCAGAGCCACTTCTGATAGTGATCAGCAACTTTTGCAAATCGGGCACCACAGTGACCACAATGGGAATACTGTATGCCTGCATAGTCAGACAGTTAATGGACCAAGTTCCTTCACAAACTTCAACTTCTCAGAGCAATGTAAGTCTAATCGGCGTTTAAGCATTTTAAGGCTGCTTTTCAGGGTCTGCAATCCACCCAGCTATAATTTTAGACAAAGCAGCAATGCAGTGATGTTTAACATCGGCACCCCCACATCAGACATAAACAAAGTACTGTATTTATTTTCAATGACCACAGCGGTATACAGCACAGCAGTTTGCAAATTCAGTACCAAAAGTGTACTCTTTGGTAATAATATAAAACAATCTCTTTGTACCTGGTGCATTATACTAGAGAACAGCTTCCATGTTCCCTAAAAGGGAGCAAATCTTATCATGGTCATCCCTGAAGAGAATCAATGGACCAGCCCACCTACCTGGAGAACAGATGGCAAGAATGGAAATAACCAAATAACTTTAAAAACATTTGCTAGAGTTGCTAAAGATAAATGTTTTTACAGCTGTCTCCACCTGAATGATCCTCCCTTCCCTCAACAATATACTATGTAGTTCAGTTTACTACTCCACCACACAACCACACATTTTGTGGAGTTTGACTGCTAAAGAGATTTTTGTTTCTCATCAGACTAACTCCACTGCGTTTGCTCACATTATTTTATTGGTTCAGTGTTCACTGCCACAATAAGAGATATATTTTTCTGTATATGTATTACCTTTTGTAGTACATGCAGTGTGCCCATTATGCTGCAAAATCACGGGAATAAAAATCCTGTTATGCATCTCTCTGTTGTCAGACAGGTATATAACAAGTTTTGTTATGTACCATTCAGGGCTACTAAGCTCTAGTCTTGCATTGCACATCATCCACCACAAAACAGCAGCAAGAAAAGAAAACAAATGTAAAACTTGTAAAACACTTCTTGTTACCAGACATACACAAAATGAAGTGATTAACAGCTTTTACAGATTTTTAAAGCCTAGTCTGTCAGGGGTACTCTTAGCGTTTGAGTACTGCCTGTGTGATATCCCAAAGCGTTTCAAATCCATAAAACACTTCACATGCCAATACGTTTTTGGCCTGTTTAACTAGCAATACATCAGAGCAGCTGAAGCTCCACATACTAAATGGAAGTATGATCACGTTTCTCCAGTCATAATTACTTTGTTACGTGCTCCTGACATGCATGTCAAGATTTACCTCTAGAGCTTCACCTCATTCATGAAGTAAATTTCTTGACATTCAGGGTCTCTAAGATGTAACAACTTGTTTTCTGCCAGAAGCCCAATCATAATCCTTACTGTTTTGTGTCTAGTCCTTGTATATTGTTAATGTTCTGTGCTTTTGCAATTTTCTTTAGTTTGTATTTCAGGTTTGGATCTCAAAATGGTCCAAAGGGATCAGTGCTCTACCCTAGATAGCTAATTTTAAATAAAGAAATACTACACTGGATAATGAATTTTTAATACATTTTAAATAAATAAAATACATACATTTTAGGCCAAAAGGTCAGACACCGCTGTAGTAAAAAGCAGCATATATTCTGAAGACAGATAAGAAAGCAAAAAGCATCAGGGTTATGTAGAAAACAGGGACACTGAGGAAGACGTGAGACCAAAATGCAGCTTCATCTGCAGACCCCCTATGTGCTATGCACTGCCCCTTGATGAGTAATAAAGACAAGTTCAAATGCCCCAACTCAGGCAAGGAATATCACAGTAAAACGTCTGGCAACTTCAACATGGAATCCATAGTTTAACACGGCCAGCTGCAGAAAATGTTACTGTTTTTATGTCAGAAAGACCATCAACAAATTCAAAAGATGAACTGCTCAACACCCTTCAGAAATCAGAGCAAAAGCTTGAAAAAATTCCCTTGAAAACATTTCATGGAATACTCTGACCATGAAGGCATTATGTTATACATTTTAGAGACAATTAACATCGGGGCATTTCAAGGAAACAAAAATGACATGCTAGAGAAAAAGAACTACATTAGCAAATCAAGCATGAGGCATGTAAAAAAGACAGGGCACAACTCTTCATGCGCCATCCGTAGCATCCTCAGCCTCAGAAAACTCAACCACAAGAACTTCTACTGATATGACCCCAAGAAATAGCCATAATAAGCAACAGTTTTAACAAACCTTACAGCCTTGACTTTAGCCAACCTTTGAAGGTCGGATTGGACAAACAGGAATGGGCTCCATCTCTGAGCATTTGGGAAGCTCTCTTCCTCTCCTCTTAACAGCTCATTATTTGGATTCCATTTTAGCAATGTTAAATGGTAAGATTTATAGTAAGGGTCGGATGGTGATAGTTTACCCATCTACCCTAACCGAGGACCTTGAACGGTGGTGCACAGCTGATTTTACGCCATTTTTAGTGGAAACTTTCTGGCAAATGTTTTTCATGATTACTGTGGTTAGGCATCTGGAATTTCATTCAGCTTGGGTTCAAAGATTAGAGTAAGCTAGTGCTTTCATTATTGACTGTTTTCTAGTTTCTGTTTATTGTCATCACAGACTAGCAATCCTGGTTCTGCTCAACAACCCCCCCCCCCCGGTGATTTAGCTCACTTCCCCAGGCCAGGGCAATTTCCAGGTGTATCCTCAGTATATGGTGGCCCTAGAGGGCTGCTTCAGCAAAAGATAACCACTCTACCCCTACAGGACTGGAATATGTGGACCCCAGGGGCAAGTTAAGGGTTGTGTCACATCAACTACAGAGTGGTGCTCTTTAAAAAAAAAACTGAATCCAGTCACCAAGAGTAAGCTCCTGTGATTATTGAGTGAGGCGTTGAAATGAACTGGGATACGGTTGCTTGTAATCATAATAAAAACAGACAACAACTAAAGAGATAATCAGGCTTGTGCTTTTTCTACTAGCCACCAGGTACCTTAAAGGGACTATTTATTTCTCACACACATCCACCCTCTCATAAAACCAGAGTAAGTACATCTGTTGACTTATAAACATTTTTTAAACTTATAGGAAAAACCCAGCTTTCAACTGACAAAAAAGGTTTGTGAAAAATGACAAAACATAAAAATGAGGGCCCTAACATACCTGTTCAGGTCAGAGCTGTGCCCACTGCTTGTCTATTTCACTTGTGTTTTTAAATATTACATTGATAATTTGTCTTGTACAGGCCACCTGGCTCTTCAAAGGCACCTGTTTTTCCTCATACCCACCCACACCCCTATAAAATCAGTCAGTCTTTTCAAAAATAATGCTTGGTTACTAATAAATGCTGTTTAAATTCATAGGAGAAACCTATCTCCTTATTTACTTAAAAAAAGGAGGAGGAGGGACCTAATGAAGTTTGACAAAAGTGCCATAGATTGGTATACTGGACTTTATTACGGTTTACTGCATAGAGTCTATTAGAATTCTTACTGTATTTTTTCACTGCTCTTTTCCTTCAGAATGTTCTTTCCTGGATCAGGTTTCATTTCAATACTGGTAAATATAGTGAGGCACTTTGCTTATTTAAGATTAGATATTAGTTTCATTGAGTATTGTGGTCTCTGTCTTGCTACAGTTAGTTTTCCACCCCCCCCGTTCCTGTTGTGGTGTTAATCTTGGTGCTTTGGAATTGCCCTTCCCTGCTGTAAATTTGATTTGGACACTCCTCCTGGGCCCATCTCATTTGCCTACTCAACTGAGTAAAGTGAGATCATATTTTGATTTCAGACACTCCTACCAGCCCCACACTTTGGGAAGGACATCTCCTATAGTGTCTTAATCTGTCTCCACTAAAAAAAAAATATTTATACTTTCTTCAGCTGCTCTTACTTAAATGTCTTCTACCTTATTACCTTAGTTTGCTGTTCTGTGTGGTCTTAAGTGTTCAAGTGCTCTTATTCTGCACTTAGTGCCTCCATTTTGATTTTTTCATAACTTAGTGCTCTCTGCAGTTGTTCTTTTGTTGTTTTTATTTTATCTGCATTGATTTAAACTGTATTTGCCTTAATACTGCTACACACTCAAGTGTACTAGCTTGTACTGCATTTAAAGTGTTTTTGCTACTGTTTTAACTGCTTTTCTGCAAAAAAAAAAAGTTCTAAGCTTGTTTCCCACTTTTCCCTTAACTAGTATAGCCCAGATATGATCTGCTGTATCCAGGACTGTTTTGTACGTTTCTGAGCCCCCCCCCAGACCTTTCTCTGTTGGAGGCAAGTCCTCTAGCTTGTCAGTGGGAGTGGTACGCACTAGGTAGCCTATCTACCACAAGAGAAGTGGTTTCTGGCCAAGAAATTGAAGTTTATTGTCCGTTTGGGCATTTTTTCCATCCTTTTCAACTTTCTAGTTTAAAAGCCCATGTTTGTGCACCGTGCAGCGGTGCTCAGCTGAGGTAAACTATTACCGGTAACAAAGTCTGCTCTTCAATTTTTCCTTTAGAATGTGCTTGTTCTTTTACTTCTTGCACTTCAGTTAGCTTAACAGGGCAGCACTTTAACAGGCTTCTGTAACATTTATTGTAGCACACTTATATGCTATCAGCACTAGCTGTTCCTACGCAGTAACAGCACCAGTACTTATTAGTTATGACCACCCCTCCTGGTATGACTGTAGGGCAAGTTCCTGTGCTTTCTCCTGCTAACCTGGTGCACTTGGGCATTCTGAGACAATGTGGCAGCTGTCTAATGTACACAGACAACCCTCTACTCTTACCTCCCAACATTCACACCTGTGAGAGATGCACTTATATCACCAAACTGGAAGCAGAGCATGCTCCAACCAAGACTGGACAAGCTGGTCAAGAGGAGAAGGTCAACATCTGCAACTCACTACACAGAACACACAGCCCTCCAAAACACCAACCACCACAACCCACACATAAAAACACAAACCATACACCCACCTTCGCAGAGGCTCTCAACAATAATTTACCCAGAGACCCCCAAGACAGAAACGCACCTGACCACCACAACACACCACCAACCCCAGAACATATAGCTAACCACCACGGTGTGCCCCTCAACCCAAGCCCTTAAGGCAAAACACTTTGCCCAATGTACTAATCACAGGAGACTCAATTGTGAGCCACACTGACCTCCCACTCACTAGGTTGAACAAGGAGAAGGTGACAGTCAGTTGTTTATCAGGTGCCAAGATTCGCCACATAACACATCCACTCAGGTCACTCCACAACAAGTACAAATATGACTCAGTCATTGTCCATGTGGGGGTGAATGACCTGAGACGTACCTCCCTGGACTACATGAAAAGAGATGTGATGGAACTCTTGGATTATGTGGCCCAGGCAGGTATGACCCTAGCCCTGAGCAGTATTCTACCGTCACCCAGAATGATACCACAGTACAAGTAGAAAATGATTGACTTGAACAATTGGCTAAGTTTCTGGTGTCATTCTAAGGGGTCCAGTATCTGCCTGCCTGGGACAACATGATCGACAGACCTTGATGCTTTGCCAGAGATAGCCTGCATCTCCAACCCCTGGGATTCCGGGTACTGGCTAAGGCTTTTTGCCACCCCTATTGTGGCTTTTTAGGCAGTGTTCCAAAGATCAAAATTCCACCGTAACAGCTACAAACAAATGCAATCTGAGGGTCATGCTGCTCAATGCTACAAGTCTAAATCTCAAGATGCACTCACTCGAAGCTCTCCTCAAAATGGAGAATGTCAACATCTGTGCTTTAACAGAGACCTGGTTTAAAGAGGCAAAAAGCACCCCTGTGCTCCCAGGTTACAACTCATTCCATACCTTTCAGAACCAGAATACGTCCGGAAGCTCCAAAGGCAGTGTTGTCTGCATATTCTTAAAGGATATGCACACCTGTAGACTGGTAGCCCAGCATAATGCATCCCAGATACTTCAGGTACAACTAACACTGGGCGATAAAAGTCACAGCCTGCTACACAACCCCAAACATGTTCCCAGACTCTCACTCCAACTTCCTAAGCACCCTGGAATCTATCAAGGTCCAACCCAATACTCTCATACTGCACTTTGCTTATTTGGAATCTATCAAGGTCCAACCCAAAACTCTCATACTGGGTGACTTCAACCACCCTTCCATCAACTGGGAAAACTATTCAAGTACCAATGTACAAGCCCAACACTTTCTGGAATTGATCAATCCTAATGCCATGCACCAGCTCATTCTGACCCCCACTAGAGTAAGCAACATCCTCGACCTGACTATCACCAACATAGGAGACCATTACTCCACACCTATAGTCAATTCCTCCCTGATTAAATCTGACCACAAACTGATCACCATGGAAATCTCCATCCACTTACACCCTCTGCTAAGGTGACCACCCTGAAAAACTTCTCTAAAGCCGACTTTGAGCTCCTATAAACACAGGTGGCTAACTTCCCAGCACCCATGCCAATGGAAAATAGCTGCATGACTGCCGAATCATACACCAGTGCACTGTACGAGCATGTACACAAATGCATGGAACTCGCCATACCAAACAGAACTAAGACACTTTCCTCCACAGAAAGGAAGCCAATCTGGTGGTCCCCAGCTATGAATAAACTGTACAAAAGAGAAATTGTTGCAGAAAAAAAAGAAGTCACAAGACTGGAAAACCTCCCTTATCAGTCACAACAAAAAGCTGAGATCCCTTATCAAATGCTCTACAGCCAGCTATGAAAACAGAATTGCAGCTGACACCAAAAACAACCACAAAGCCTTCTATAGCTATATCAAAAACCTCAAAGGCAATACCCAAATTTGCTCTTAGTTATTGCACAATGGCACCTCCTATACTGAGCCAACAGATATAGCCAACATACCGGCCAACAGATTCAGTGCCAACTTTACCCCCCCAAGGGCCCTATCACAATACCAGAGGAAAGCCTGGTACCCACCATTTCTGTGGCACAGGTAAAAGCTGCATTGCCCAAAGCGAAAAATACAGCATCCAAGGGACATGATAATATCCCTGGCTGTATCCTACATGAGCTACAAAACAAACTGGCACCACATCTGTGTGCCTTGTTCGATCACAGCCTTACCTCAGGCTATATCCCTAATAAATGGCACACTGCTACAGTCATCCCGCTCCATAAAGGGGGAGCAACTACAGACCCTGGGAATTATCGCCCCATTACCCTGATGAGTCTGGTATGCAAAGCTATGGAGCAAATCATCATGGACCTGCTTAACAGAGATAAAGGCAATCTCCAAACTCTTGACCCCACACAGTTTGGCTTTGTCTAGGGGAGATCCTGCTTACTAAACCTGGATGACTTCTTTGAGGGAGTCACCAAGGCTGTGAATGAGTTACCCTCATTCACTTACCGTCAGTGCATACAGCCTATCTCGACATGACCAAGGCCTTTGATACCATTCGGTATTATTGATAAACTCACCAAAAGTACAGTTTTGTACCTACCATAAATGTAGATGTTCGAGTGTATACACTGCTGCAGTCATTACACTTGGGTTATCCTGCCGTCAGGCGGTTCCTCAGTCGGCCTGAGTTTCAAAGTCTTGGTCCGGCGTCGGTTGCTGTCACTTCTTCCCTGACGTCAGTGCGACAGGGGTATATAAGATGCAGCCGTCGCCATTTTCTTCAGTTTTTCTTGCCCCAGATGTCAGGTGCCCCCAAAAAGGTAGGCAATGCAAATTGCTAATAAAACATACATATGAAAATCAATCAAAAACTTTCAGTTACCAGCAAATACTCCCCATAGGTAGTAAAGGGTAGAAGACTTAGGTACGTACCAGCAAGTAAGAGGGGAAGGAGGGAGGGAGGGTAACCTGGACTGCAGCAGTGTATACACTTGAACATCTACATTTATGGTAGCTACAAAACTGTACTATGTTCATCATGTTACACTGCTGCAGTCATTACACTTGAGTAGAATCCCAAAGCTGAGGTAGGGTGGCTGGTTCTATAAGGCATTAGGGGTGGCTATAAGGCCCTGTAGCACTGCAGTGGCAAAGCCAGCTCTGGATTTAGAGTAAAGAGACAGATGGTAATGCTTGGTAAAGGTATGTACAGAACTCCAAGTTGCTGCTTCCAAAATGTCCTTGGTAGGTACTCCTCTGAGGTAGGCAGTTGAAGTGGCTGTTACCATGGTGGAACGAGACCTAATGCTGTTAGGTACAGTTTTCCCATGGTGTGTATAGCAGAAACGTATGCAGTGTCCTATCCATTTTGAAATGGTCTGTTTTGAAATGGCTTTTCCCTGTGCTCCTGCAGCATATGCTACAAACAATTGCTCAGTTTTCCTGAAAGCTTTGGTTTTGTCCAAGTAGAAGCGTAACTGCCTGTGTATGTCCAAAGAATGCAGAAGTCTCTCCCCTTTATTCTGTGGGTTTGGATAAAAAGTTGGCAAGTGAATAGTTTGGTTTAGAGCCACACTTGATACCACCTTTGGCATAAAAGTAGGGTTTGTTCGTAAAGACACCCTGTTTTGGTGGAAAATTATGAAAGGTTCCACTGCCATTAGTGCCTGTAGTTCTGAATCTCTTTGTGCTGAGGTTATTGCCAGGAGCAGAGTAGTTTTCCAAGAGACATATTTTAAATCTGCTGATTTAGCTGGCTCAAAAGGAGGTAAAGTTAAATTTTTCCAACACGAAGTTGAGGTCCCAAGTTGGAGTTGGTGCTCTACGGGGCGGTCTTATGTTTTTAGCCCCTCTGAGGTACTGTTTTAGCAAAGGATTAGAAAAAATAGGTGGGTCCGTGTTGTAATGAGCAGAAATGGCAGAGGCGTGGATCTTGATGGATGAAAAGGAGAGGCCTTTGTCCAGCATCTCAGTTAAATATTGTAGTATCTGAGGAATATTTGGGACAACAGGGTCAAGGCTGTGAGCCTGGTTCCAGGCACAGAATCTCTTCCATTTATCCGAATAGGCTTTCCTGGTGCTAGGCCTTCTGGCCTCCAGAATTACATCCATAACAGCTTTGGAGAGGGGCATTGCTTGCTTGACTAAGGAATCTGCCATGCAGCCAGGTTTAAAGTCTTTAGCTGGCTGTGAAGTATCTGATTGTTGTGCTGAGTCAGAAGATGTGGGATTTGAGGCAAAATCCAGGGTGGACCTTGTGCTAAGTTCTTTAAGATTGGGTACCAGTGCTGGCGTGGCCAGTCTGGGGCAATCAGGATCATCTTTGGCTTTTCTTGCCTGGCTTTTATGAGTACCTTTGGAAGGAGAGGTAGTGGTGGGAAAGCATATACTTGTAGATTTTTCCAGCTGAATGAGAGGGCATCCACTTTCCATGCTTGTGGGTGGTAAGTCCTTGTGCAGAATTTCTGTAGCTGGCAGTTCTTTGGGGATGCAAACAGATCTATGTCCGGGCTCCACCATTTTTGTGTTATCATTCTGATTATTTGTGGATGTAATTTCCACTCGTGCGGATCCATGATGTTTCTGCTTAAGTCGTCTGCCAGTGTGTTTTTCTCTCCTGGCAGGAATTGTGCTTGCAGATGAACTTGATAGGCTAGAGCTATGTTCCACAAGGTCATGGCTTGTCTGCAGAGGGGGTAAGAATGAGTGCTCCCTTGCTTGTTTATGTACCACATAACTGTGGTGTTGTTTGTCTTTAGTAGTAGTTGTCCTGGATGCAGAAGGTCCTTGAAAGCTATAAGGGCATTTTGTACAGCTAGCATCTCTTTTTGATTGATGTGAAGATGCCTTTGTTCTGTGGGCCACTTGCCCTGAATACATTTTCCTGATGTGTGCTCCCCAGGCGTAATCCAATGCATCTGTTGTCAGTGTTTGCCTGGCTGTGGGTTGAGTGAAAGGCTGTCCCTTGTTGAGGTGACATGCTTGAGCCCACCATCGAAACTCCTGTTGAAGGCAAGGAATTAGTGGTATTACTGTTTCCAATTTGACAGTGTTGAGACCAGACACTCTTTAGGTACCATTGTAGTTTCCTCATATGCAGTCTGGCATATGGAATTAGTAGTATGCAAGATGCCATTTAACCCAAGGCCTGCAGAATTTTTCTTGCAGGGAGTTGGGTCTGTGTTGCCATCAAATGAAAATATTGAGTCAGTTGTCCTTGCTTGTCTGGCGTGAGATAAGCCATCTGGACCGTTGTATTCAAGCTGGCACCCAGGAATATTATCTCTTGTGAGGGCACTAGTTTTGACTTCTTTTCGTTTACTGTGTACCCTAGGCAACTTAATAACTTTTTTACAAACGCCAGATGCTTTAGAAGAATGTCCTTGCTCTCTGCTTGAATAAGGCAGTTGTCCAGGTATGGATAAATTTGAATTCCTTTCAGTCTGCAAAATGCAATTACTGGTGCCAGGGACTTTGTGAAGACCCTGGGTGCAGTAGATAAGCCAAAGGGCAGTGCAGAGAATTGGTAGTGCATTGAACCAGCTATGAATCTGAGGTATCTTCTGCAGTTTTGTCTGATAGGGACATGCAGGTATGCCTCCTTGAGGTCCAAAGTTACAAGCCAAGCTTTCTTGCCCAGCATGGGAAGAAGCTGCTGCAGTGTCAACATTCTGAATTTTGGAACATCCAGGTAAGTGTTTAGAGAGGAAAGATCCAGACTGGGCCTCCAGGCTTTGTCCTTTCTGGGAACCAGAAAGAGTCTTCAGTAAAATCCTTGTCCTTGCTCCTGTGTTGGTACCTTTTGAATAGCTCTCATGTCCATGAGTGCTGTAATTTGTCTTTGAGCCTCTGCCCATTGATTTAGTGGCATATTTGGCATTCCTTTTAGCCTTGGCAGAGTGTGAAAGTGGAACCTGTAACCTTGAGATACAATGTTGAGAACCCATTTGTCTTTGGTGATCATATGCCAATTGTGACAGAAAAGTGCCAGTTTTCCTCCCAAGGGGGCTGCCAAGAGTGAACTGTTTGGCAGCTGTAGTGGGAAGTCATTGGGGCTGTTTTTGTAAGGTTGAGGCCTGTCTTCCCTTTCTTTCTGGGTTGATGCACCCCATTGTTGAGGCCTATAAGGACCTTGTGGTTCACCTCTACCTCTTGGACGTCTGTATCTGCCCCTTTGAGGTCTGTCTGTAACTGGAAAGGACCAATTCTTTGTTGGCCAATTTCTGCTAAATCGAGGAGGCTGAACCTGTAAGAAATCCTTTACCGTCTGCATAGATTTTGCCTTATCCTCCATTTTCTTTAATACCTCTTCTGCCTTAACTCCAAATAAAACATCCTGTTGCAAAGGAGCATCTAATAATTTTGCTTTAACATGATCTGGTAACGTCTGTTCTTTTAACCAAGCATGTCTTCTAATGACCGATCCTGTAACTGCTGCTCTACAGGAGGCATCTAATGAGTCAAAACCACATTGCAAAGTATGTTTTCCCACTTGTTCAGCTGCATGCAATAAATCCTGCATTTCTTTATAATTAGGAGGATCTGAGTTTGGAAGCATTTTTTGTTTCAACTGAGACATCAAATATTGCTGATATTTTAGCATGTGAAACTGGCAATTTAAGGCCCTCATTGCTAAAGTTGCAGATGTATATACTTTATTCCCCCATCTGTCTAATGCTCTGGAATCTCTGTCAGAGGGGAAATGGAGTCTTTGCTCAGGAGGCCTTTACCCCTTTGGGCCCCTGAGAAATAGTTTCAGGGTCAGCAGCAGGGCTTTTATAAAGAAATGTGTGAGAGTCAGGAACTCTGTAGTATCTGTCAGGCTTAACTGGAGCAGGAGGTAAAGAATCAGGATTTAAACTGGATTCAGTATACACATCATCCACAATATCTAACACTGGCGGAATAGCAAGGGGTCTGTGTTGAGGTAATAAAAGGAAATCTCTGAGCCTTTTCTTGGATTCAGAATAATCCTGGCCCTCCCAATGGAAATGCTCCCTCATGGTATGCAAGGTTTCACCAAAGGAGTAGTCCTCTGGCGGACAGGCTGAAGGAATTGATTCCTCAGCATCAGAATCCTCATAAGGGGGTAAAGAGTATCCTAGGTCTGAAGATGAATCTGAAGAGATGGGTACCTGGTCGGATGAGTCATAGTCTGCATCCTGTCTACGCCTTTTATCAGGAGGGTGATGGGACCCCCTGATCAGAGTGATTAAGTCTTCGGCCATTTTGAGCATTTGTTTCTTAGGCATGGAGGCCTGTCCTGGTGAATGCTGAATCTGTTTCTTTGTTTTTAAAGGAGTTTTAGACTTAGCAGAAGATTTAATGGTTAACGGAGTAGGTCTGAAAACACCCTCTGAAGCTAAGGGGTTGTTCAGCTACTCCGGATCCCTCTGAAGGGTTAGTCTCGGTAGGCTGTAAATCTGGTGCATCCGAAGGCCCAGCCATCTCCACGTGGGAGTCAGAGGTGGCCTGAGGTTCTAATGAAGCTGTCATCAGGGGCTGCGAAGGCGCCTCGCTGGAAACCGGAGAACCGGCGACTGGCCTAGAAGAGGCTTCGTCATCAGTTTTGGGCCTCGGATGCCTGTCCTTGTCTTTGCGCTTTTTGTGTATTCCGGTCATTGGTAGTTCCGACGGCATGGTATAATTGAATTTTCTGCCAAAATAATGTCAGGCAAAATCAAACCGAAGTTTAATAGTGCGCTTGTTAAACCTAGCACAAAACCGACAACCTGTGACGTGGTCTGGGCCTAGGCATGGGATACAATAAGAATGGAAATCCTTATGAGGTATTTGCTTCCCACAAGAAATACAGTTATTAACTTTTACTGACATCGGTCTGAGGCAAGAAAAAGTTTCCCCAACGGGGTATTTAGCTTTGTAGAAGACTTCAGTTCTGGATTCGGAAAGAAAATCTCAGGAGTCGGTCGACCGGCACTTGCGAACTGCTTTTGCTTCGGGCACTGCGCGGCAAGAAAGACTGAAGAAAATGGCATCGGCTGCATCTTATATACCCCTGTCACACTGACGTCAGGGAAGAAGTGACAGCAACCGACACCGGACCAAGACTTTGGAACTCAGGCCAACTGAGGGACCGCCTGATGGCAGGATAACCCAAGTGTAATGACTGCAGCAGTGTAACACGATGAACATCTAGCCATTAAGCCTTACATCACTAGGTGGGTTGCAAATTGGCTCACAGACAGGACCCATAGAGTGAAAGTTACGGATTGAAAGTCAGACTGTTGATCAGTCACAAGTGGAGTCCCACAGGGCTCGGTCCTGGCCCTCTCCTGTTTGGCATCTACTTCTCAGACATCCAGGCCAACACACAAGTACTCTGGCTGACCAAGTTTGCTGATGACTACAAGCTAGGAGTCATTATCAACTCCCCAAATGATGCAGACATCCTACAAAAGGGCCTCTCTGAGACCAGTGACTGGTGTCGGAACCATGGCCTGAAGTTTAACAACAAAAAATTCATCATCATCCCCTTTGGAAAAAACTCAGTTCCCATGAATTACCACGTTGATGGCAGCCCACTGAACACTGAAGAGACCATAAGAGATCTGGGCACCCAATTCGATAGCCACCTCACTTTTGACCACCACACTGCCATTGTGGTCAGAAAGTCCTTCTACGTGGCACATCTTATAACCAAAGGTTTCGCATCAAGGAAGAAAGAGGTCATCATCCCCTCTCTACTCATCCCTCATTAGATCAGTCATCGAATATAATGCCCTGTTTGCCATGTACCTGACCAGACACCTACAACAGCTGAAGTGGCCACAAAAGTATCTTATAAAAAGCATCCTAGGCCTTAAACACATGTCCTACATGGACAGACTCAAGAAACTTCAGCTGTTCTCAGTCTCTTATCATCTACTTAGAGGTGATCTCTGCTTGACTTACAAATCCATGTCCGACCCAGCCTTACTTGAAATGTTACACCTAAAGAAATCCCAATACCCCATGCCACAAGCTCCAGAGATCACAATCTCATTACCACAATTAACAGAACATGCTGGAGGGACAGGTTCATCTTGCAAAGACTGCCCATACTCTGGAATAAGCTTCTCATTCATGTCAAGCAGAGCACCTCGCTGGCCCTCTTCAAGAGAAATCTTGATGGGTAACAAAGTTCACTCCAGGGATCATCCCAGTTGCCCTACTGGATATGGGCACTGTGAACAAACATCGGGTGGCACGGTGCCTGGGCAATTCTTTTTTGGGTTAGGCTTGTAAAGGCTCCAGGGCCATTAGCTTAGTACACACCTATGAAAGATCGCTGGTATCAGACTCCTCTGGGATGACCATCCAATCAATCAACAGGTGGAGAGGGGCACACTCCTGGATCAGTTCCCTCTGGCCTCCAATAAGAAATAGCCTCTGCTCCTTTCCATCAGCCTCATTTCATCTGGACTTGCATAAATATAAAAGTACTTGCCTTGAAAAAATTTATCTTGTATACAGCAGTGCTCATCTATCCCTAGAATTGAGCCCTCCAGAGTCTTTGTTCTATTTTCTTTTTATTGTTAACAAGGGTTAATGTTTTGACTAATGCATTCATTGGTTTGACTGACCACAGGACCTAAACTAGCTTTAACTCAGACTAACAGCAGATTTTTTTTTTTAAGAAACCAGGCGGCATTGTTCAAGATTTGTCCTAGTCACTTTTGGTTGTTCTCCTCTGATTTTCTGAATACAGATTTCCAAGCTGGACCAATCTGTTCCTTGACTGAGACAGCTGGTAGTTTGAAGACAGTTTATAAGACATTCCCCCAGATTCACTAATCCTCCATGCTGGACTACTCTAGTTCTGCACAGAAGCGCCAGTTTAAGAGGAGGATGGCAGCACGCCATGCATATTAAGGAAGGCGCACTGCCTGAACACTTAATGCTACACGGAGCGTGGACGAGTGCAGGGGAAGTGGCTGAGAGCAGAGCTCTCAGAATAAACAGAGCCCTGCAAAGTAGAATAGAAAAATGTGTACAAAGAGCGAGACCGCACATAAGTGTCCGCATACCCCCACCAACAGTCTGCATGTGTTCAACAGCAACAGTACACTGAAAGAAAACATGAAGAAACCCTTGTAGTAATGTTTTTAAAACTCCGAGTACAGCTAACCATAGGTGCGCGGGTCTGCCCATTGCATAGCTATGGGTAAAGCAGCATGAAAGGCTGAAGAGGATAACAAGGAAGGTATAGCAAATGAAGCAGCACAGCAATAGTGTAGTGATCACAGCATCCGCCTAAGCAGGAGGCATTCCCGGCTAGAGTCCCACTGCAGCACATACCATTTTCCAATTGTAATCTGTATACGAACAATTATGTACATTTTATTGCTGTAGAACCTACCAAATAACAATTAAATGTGAACTGGAGTACTGCATGAAATGCACACGTGAAGAGTCATTACCAGAATGAATAAGTCAGCAATAAGCAGGCGTAAGCACAGATAAGCAGACGTAAGCAAATGTAAGCAATAGTAAGCGTGTACAAGTGTGCATGGGTGGGGTGAAGCACCTCCAACACAGATCAAGCAAAAGAGACGCTAACTGCGTGTAACACACTGTGACCGAAAGTCAGCAGTGCTAACCTCTGCGGAAATCCACTCACAACTGCTTGAAAGTGCCTTAAGCGCACCGTATGAAACGGCTGGTGTCACGCGTGGGTCTGTGTACACAAATGGAGTCAGTCGTAGGTATGGCAAAGCATACGGGGCATACAAAGATGGCCAGTATGCACACGAAACACAGTACCCAGCAAAACCAGTCAACATTACCGGATATGTAGCTAAAGAATTAGAGGTGTATGTGTTCGTATGAATACCCATAACTAAACAGATATATACCTCCCCTCTCTAAATGCATACATACATAGATAGACATATAAATAAATACCCACAAATACAGATATACATGTGCAGACACCCATACATCTACATGTTGTTAGACATATATACAGCAATATATATATATATGTATGCAGATATATATATATATATATATATATATATATATGTATGCAGATATATATATATATATATATATATATGTGTGCGTGTGTGTGCAGATATATACAGATATATACCTATGATAAGATACAGCACCTAAGAATGACATATGATCACAGGCCATGCCAATGGAGGTGAGGGGCCCAAGCAAGAAACGTGTAACACATAGCATGACCCTCCCCCCAGCCGGACAGAAGAAACATACAAACAAACCCAAAAACAATGTAAACAGTCCACTGCTCCTCAGACCACAGGCAGGATAAAACCAGGGGGGGGGGGCACAGTGGACCCGTGAAATCTAATCTTGGAAAAGAGACAGGAGCGTCCTACGCGGGACACCCCAAAAACTGTCATATTATGGGAGGAAGCCTGTATGATGACCTATCAAGGTGGGGTGTGTACATACCCGGAATACAAGGGTGGGAAAGCCTGATGACCATGGGTCGAAACAACATACGAGATGGGTCCCGTGAAGTGGAGAGTGGAGAGTGGAGAGTGTGTAGTGGTATGTTTAGAACCAACCTGCACCCAGAGTAAGGATGAGTGCTGTAGAGGAGGTGCGGGTGGGGGAACTATGTGTAGCTAATTATGGGTCTAGGCGTGCAGGTGTTTGCTAGAGTGGGTATATATAGACAGCCCTAGGGATGTAAGCAATAGTGCTCATTGGGCAGAGGTGCCACCCAACGAGTAGCCACATTCACTACGAGTCCCACTGCAGCAAACTCTATTTTACATGGTAAAGAATGGAATAACCAGATGTAGATGTACATATGTCGAGGTATGTGTGTGTATATCTACCCATAGCGACATGGAGATATACCTCTCCCTCTCCGTAGTACAAATGTATACATACAGAGACAGAATACATATAAATACCCACATATAGATATATACATATGCAGACACCCATACATCCATATGTCGTTAGACATATATATATATATATATATATACAGCAATATATAAATATATATATGTTTGCATACATATACAGATATATATGTATATAGTTATATAAATATATATACATATATATATATATATATGTGTGTGTGTGTGTGTGTGTGCATGTGTGTTTAAATATACACACATATATATATAGCTAGGATATGATACAGCAATTATGAATTACATATGTTCACAGGCCGTGCAATTGGAGGTGAGGGGTCCAATCAACAAACGTGTAACACGTAGCATCAACCCCCCCCCCCCCAACAGCTAGACCGGTGAAACATACAGACACACAATAAAAGTAAACAATCCACTGCTTCCCGGACTACAGGCAGGATACTACCAGTGGGAGAGACCCGCCAAGTCTAATCTTGAAACAAAGACATGTATGTTCCTTGTGGGACACCCAAAAATTCAGTGATTTTCGGGCTTCCTGCCATTACACCGATGTCCAACATCAGGCCATGCATGTTCCAGGTTTACAAGGTAGGGGAAGCCTGATGATCCATGGGGCAAGACAAACATACGTGATGGGTCACAAGAAGTGGGGAGAGGGTAGAGTGTACTGGTGTGGCCAGACCCGACCTGCAGCCGGAGTAAGGAAGAGTGCCGAAGAGGATGTGAGTTTGGGAACTATGGGTATGAAATTATGGGTCTAGCTGTGCAGGTGTTGGCTGGAGTGGTTCTATGTGGACCACCCCAGGGATGTAAGCAATAGTGGGCATTGGCCAGGGCCGCCGCCCGACAGGCAGCCATTCCCGCTACAAGTCCCACTGCAGCACAGTCTATTGTACATGGCAAAAAATGGAATAACCAGATGTAGATGTAAAAATGAAGAGGTGTGTGTGTGTTTGTGTATATACCCATACCTACATGGAGTTATACCTCCCATCTCAGTAGTATAAATGTATACATACAGAGACAGAATATAACTAAAAACCCACATATAGATATATACATATGCAGACACCCATACATCCATATGTCGTTATATATACAGCAATATATATATATATATATACATACATATATATATATATATATACATATATATATATATATATATATATATATATATATATATATAGATATAGATATATATGCATGCCTACATATACAGAATTATACATACATACATATATATATATATATATATATATATATATATATATATATATATATATATATATGTAGAAATATATATGTATATATGTGTGTAAACATACACATATATATAGCTAAAATATGATACAGCAGTTAAAAACTACATATGTTCACAGGTCGTGCTAATGGGGGTGAGGGGTCCGATCAACAAACGTGTAACATGTAGCATCAACCCCCCCCCCCCCAGCCAGATAGGTGAAACATACAAACACACGATACAAGTAAACAAACCACTGCTTCCCAGACTACAGGCAGGATACTACCAGTGGGAGAGACCCACCAGTCTAGTCTTGAAACAAAGACATCAATGTCCCTTGTGGGACACCCCAAAAATTGAAGATGATCGGAGTCAGTCCCTGTAATGATTTATCTAACCAGGCCATGTACATACACGAACCAGTAGGTTGGGCAAGCCTGATGACCCATGGGCCGATACAACGTACGACATGGGTCCCGAGACATGGAGAGTGGGCAGTGTGCAGTGGTGTGGTTAGAACCCACCTGCACCCACAGTAAGGATGAGTGCTGTAGAGGAGGGGCAGGTGGGGGAACTATGGGTATGCAATTATGGGCCTAGGTGTGCAGGTGTTGGCTGGCGCAGTTGTATTCGGACCGTCCCGGGGATGTAAGTAATATTGCAAATTGGGCAGAGCTTCCACCCATACCTCTCAACCTCTAGGAGCAAAACCTCTAGACAGAACCTAAATCATTGGGGGGACAAATAGGGACAGAAATTAAATATTCCACTTACAACCTTAGAATGCTGATAGAATAATAGGTTATGCATTAGCAGGACTCATCTGAAGGATGTGGAGTCTTAAACCCAAATACTTGTCTGTATTTAATGACTCCAGTTCCCAGGTATTTGCCAGACAGGTGCAGATTGTAAGAGGAACACACCAAAATTATGAAGCAAACTCTGGACTGTCTGCGGAAACTGTACAGTCGACAAGTATGCTTTCGCCTAACGGGCAGCCATTCTCGATATGGGTCCCACCGCAGCACAGTCCAGTTTACATGGCAAAGTATGGTATAATCATATGTGTTGTTGCATAACCCACTACACAACACCTACGAATACATGGTGGCAACACCCCACTGTAGGCATGTAAGCCAATCTAATTGGCATCACAGGGTATTATTGTGGTCCTCACCCCCACCCAGGGGTGTGTGTCTCCAATGCAAACACTAAATGCAGTGTATATGCACAGGTGTTGTCGTAGACAACATGGCCAGCTGTGGATCTTCCCTGCAGCTGTCCTGCACATCCCTGGATAATTCCCCTACTAACTCCCCCCTTTGTGCCCCATGCACACCACGTACCTATCAGCCCCTGTTCCATTTCTATTAATGTTTACGGTTACACGTAGATGACACCCTCTTCCCCCAGTATATTGCCAGTATCTGGAACCCCAACTCACATGTAGTATCACAGCTGTCCCACAGGACACATGTACATAACACATGAAGGAACACCACAAGCACACTTGGATCAGCACAGGCTCACCACCTTGTGAACCCTCCCCCCAACTCACACTCTATACCACTACATCAACTAGTGAACCCGACACCTCTTGTCCTGCCTCGCATACAAATCCCAACATCCGACAAACTTTTCCTATTGCTCCCCATCCAATTATACCTGCAGGCTACTATACAGTTACAGTGTCAACCCCACTACCTACCTACTCCTTAACTATTCCCCTCTACTCTACCACACAGGTATGGAATAACTACACCTACCCTGAATACCTGCATGTAACCCATCCAGACCTGTTAAACAAGAATCCAACTTCACCTTAAACTGACCTTTGTCAACAGTCATACCAGACATGTAAACGTGACCTAAGCATAGATAATACTGACATGTTAATGTAAACTAAGCATGAAGAATGGGGGACATAGCTATGTTACGTCTGTTACCCTCTATGAATGTGAACACCTCAGTATTAATTGGAATAAGTAGCTGGGGTCAATGTGGAGCTCTACTCCCCGGCCACCGCTGACAATGAACAAGCATACAGTCGGATTGTCCTGGTTGACAAATGTGAACTAAATACACAAAGTTGCGTGTCTGTATGCGGGAGGAAGTGGGTGTAAGCCTGTTTGGCCGCCGGTATGCGATTACCACACTGGTGAAGTAGTGTAGAGGTTAACTCAGTGCAAGATGCCACAACCAGAGGTCAGCAATGCTGTGCTTCGTGCAAACCAGTGCATACCCGCCTACAAATGTTCTACAGAGCCTTAGTCACTCTGTAGCCAACAGCAGTTGTAGTGGCCATTAACAAAATAATCTGCACTGCCAGGTTGCAAACCCCCGACCCTGCACACTAGAGTTGACATGAGTTCCACTAAGCCATGGCGGATACACATTCAGCTGCTGTGATCACAAACACATCATCCAGCACAGTCATCCAACAGTGTAGGAAATAAAAAAAGCAACAAACTGCCAGAAAAAAACTCCAAGACCGTCGGCAGAGACAATAGTTCAAGTAAATTGATGTAACACCCTTGGTTTCCAGAACAAATACAAGGAAACAAATGCCCAAAAATAGAAAGGCTTTGTTGCAAAACGTAAAAAGTTTTATTCCAAAGTAACGAAACAAAGCTGAAAGCATCCAAACGTTTTAGAAGAGTTGATCTGGCAGCTTAGGCTTGATGCAAGCAAAGCTCCAGGTTTGAATGGTACAATTAGCATTAGTTCAGTACTTAAACTTAGGAGAGCTAGGCTTTAAACTATTACACATTAATTTGTATTCTGTCCTACATTGAATTCTTAAAAAATTTTTCACTTTTTTATTAATTTTATTGGTGAATTGCATTTATCTAGGCATGTTTCCAAGCACTTATATTATGAAGCAGGCACTTTGAATGTGCCTTTTTATCAGTTTTTAAATCTCATCATTACTAAGGTTTTTACTTGAAATGTTCACACTTTGCATGAAAGAACAGTTTGTTTTACACTATTCAATGTAAAAGTAAGTGTGATTTGCACCAGACCATTGATTTTTTACAACTCAGCTTTGGAAAGTGTATGCAATTAACTTTTGTTTAATTTAGCACGTGACTGATTTATGAGGGCTATTTAAACAGCTGACAATATGATGCTTACTTGTTTATGACTTGATAAAGCCTGGAATGGCCCAGGCGAAAGCGCTTGTCTTCTAAAACGTTTGGATGCTTTCAGCTTTGTTTCATTACTTTGGAATAAAACTTTTTACGTTTTGCAACAAAGCCTTTCTATTTTTGGGCATTTGTTTCCTTGTATTTGTTCTGGAAACCAAGGGTGTTACATCATCCAACAGTGTAGGTAATGTATATAAGTGTGTAGATTAATACCAGCACACGTGTCCATTGCTCAACCACAGTATTATGAGCAGTCTATGTGCATCACAGAACAGTGCCTGTCCACTCATACTGTGAGAACAGTAGTCCTGCGTAATACCGAAGGGAATAATGATATATGGTGCACATCATGGGGTCGTGTGAGCGTGCTTCATGCACAGTATCTCACACCTGGGGCGTTGGTTCCTTGGAATCAGGAGATGAGGTTAGCCAAGTGTATGAGCAAACCGCTGCTACACATAACCCTGGCAGGATGCTACCAGTGGGAGAAACACTGTAGACCAGCTAGGTCTACTCTTGACACAACAACAGGTCTGTCCCTGGTGGGATGAACCAACAGTTGTGGGTCACATGAATGTCACCACCAGTATCGGAGAAGGATCAAAGGAAGGCTGGTATTTACGTGGACTAAAAGGATGAATAGCCTACAGACGCTTGGGTTGGGACAGTATACTGGAGGAGTACCGAGACGTGCAGAGAGGGAAATGTGTGGAGGTGTGGTATGGCAGGGCTAGCAACTGGGGAATGGATGGATGCTGTGTATGTGGAGCTCGGGGGCCGGTGGAAGGGTATGTCATTATGGTAGACATATGCAAATGAAGCAGAACAGCAATAGTGTAGTGGGAAGAGCATCTGCCTAACGCTCAATCATTCCTGGGTCGAGTCCCACTGCAGTACATCCTATTTTCCATGTGAAATCCGTATGGTAACATCGTTGTGCTGTACAACCTACCAAATAACATTTATATTTGCACAAGAGTACTGCCTTAAATGCACATGTGAAGTGTCATAATGACTAAGGCACTAGTAAGCAGGCGTAAATGCATAACAGCAGTAGTACGCATGGATAAGCAGTTGTAAGCGTGTGTACGTGTATTTGTGCAGGGGTAAGCATTGCCTACATAGATTGAGCTAAGTAGATGCTAGCTGAGTGCAAGGAAACGCAACCAGAGGTTAGCATTGCTTAGTTCTGCGCACACCCACGTACAACCGCTCAAATGTCTGTAACTCACTCTGTATCCGACAGCCGGTGTTCTGCCATGAAACAAAATATACAGCCTCTGCAAGGCCCAAACCCGGGACCCTGCACATCATACACTACATGATTTACCAGTAAACCATGGCAGATGTACATACCCACTTATTTCACATACATATTATCCAGCACAATCAGTCAACAGCACAGGAAATGTAGTAATATCACACCACACAACCTCTTAATGCATGGATCCTGGACATAGTGCGCCATACTGTGGGTACATATAGGGATATCTGTCATATCTTGCTCTACTACACTTAAAATGTTGCAAGTTACACAGTAATATATAGTAGAAAACATATACTGAATATATTGAAGGAGATGATAAGTCTGAAACACATACGTGTCGGCACGAATGACTGACCTCAGTCCTAAGGTCATCCATGTCAATTGCCAAGAGAATGAGGTACAAGCCACACATATAGGCCGAACATGCATGGACATATGGACAGATATACATCTGTAAATGTAGACAGATAGACAGCTATAGGTATATATATATATATATATATATATATATATATATATATATATATGTATATATGTGTGTGTGTGTATGTATGACTCACAAATAACCATATAACAGCAATTGTACATAGATAGATAAATATGTTCAGTGTATATATATATCTATATATATATATATATATATATATATATATATATATATATATATATATACATACATACATACACACATATATATATATATATATCTATAGGAATACATATACATAGCTAGAGCTATATCAATGGCCACTTCTAGCCCTCTATATATGGGGGTTTCACATATATAATTATACAGATATACATACATATATATATATATATATTTGTGTATACATATGTATGTATATGTATATACAGCTAGACGTGTATATGATTTCCACATGGGAACAGACTCCTGGCCCACTCCGTACTACATAACAGACCATGAGCACAGTTAATGGGGGTGGGGACACATATGAGGGACACCTGGTAATTACTGCTATGTAACCCCCCCCCGCCCCAATGGATATGCTGTGCAATCCAATATCCAGCACATGCAGTACTTGACGGCAGGACCCACCACAACACATCTACAATGCTCCAACAGTAATCCAAGTCATCTGTACATGTCAGGGCAATATCTGTAACATATCATACAGATAAGCCATTGTACCGCAGGGAAAGTACAATGTTGAAGGGGTACACATTACAACAGTATAGATATGCACACACATCTATACATTGACAATCACGTGCAGATATCTAGATATATATATATATATATATATATGTATGCACAGATATATATATATATACATATATAGCTAAGATATATGGGTACATGCACATATACACAGACAAAGGGTATTAGTAGCCATACATATGTATAAGTAGTGTGGACGTACTAGGTGCAATGTATTTCCCCAGCCACAAGCCCTGTAACTGGTACCTGTGACATGTGTAGTGTGGCAACCAGCCCCACAAAGGGGATACTTACATTACACATATACCCACTCGCAATTCAAAGGACATGACACGACACACAGGTATGTATATACAGACAACCTTTATTTCTGTACCATACAATAATGTCTGCCATTACTGACAGCACATAGACGTTGATGTATATAACCAGTGATGGATGCAAGGCCCACACAAAACAGTAGATGCAGACAGTGCGGATATATAACATACTATGTTGTCCAGGCCAAGGCCTTTAGTTCGTACAACAGTAGACAAAGTATTTGCCTGCACGATAAGTAACAATCAACAATATCAGATGTAGTTCAGCAGCCTCCAATTACACCCTGTAGTCAAGCCCTAGGAGGACATTCATTACTTGTGGTAATGTCAATGTATCTGTCACATGTATGGACCCTGACCAGTCCACGTTATGACTGGGATGATAGTAGGAATGGTAGCAGTAATTAATGATAGGCCATTACCTAACAACCCCTAACCGTAACACAGCTGGACAAAGCCTGCCATATATGTGGAGGACAAAGGCAGGAACACAGGGCCATACTCGCAATATTGCAGTTACATACCCTGGAACATGCTGGTGTTACAGGATGTGTTGCAAAATACCCTTATGCAGGAATTAGACATCAGGGACACAAATGGATATAGTCATGTACTGCTAGCATACAACACACACACTGCCAGTGTAATATCCGACACAGGACCTGTGTGGTGGACAGACAACATGAGAGGCACACCTTTGTCCAGCTAGAGGATAGGCCCACAGTAGTGAGCTATGCAGACAGACTGCAGTCCAAGGTAAACTAGTATGTATACACACACACACACACACACACACACACACACACACACACACACACACACACACACACACACACCCTGTAACACCAGTACTATGCAAAGCATTACACCACTCTACTCACAGTCTGTCTGTATGTCCTGATCCTCCTACATATATGTGGCTGCCCTGAGTGTGCAGGTTCTCCTGTAAGAGGTATTGCTACCTGCTGTCTGTAACATTGATGCCCACACACAGGAAGGTTGTCCATCGTACAGGGAATACACCCACATGATGTAGGGATTCATAGTGGGTGGTTGCCATGACAGTGGCAATTGGAAGTACTACACATGTGTACTCAGATATATATGGCTATCTGGATAAGTACATGTCTAAACAGTTCCACCATATGTCCTGGACATGGAGTGGAGCCCTACCCCAGCCCCTATAGTCCCAATGTCATAGTGCAAGGAGATGTCAGGTATGTATAGCAGGTATATTAATAAACATTTGTTACTGTCATTGGGATTGTTTTCACAGACACGGTGTGTGTGGAAGGTGACATCTCATAACATGTGTGCCATTGGCTACTGACAGACATTCTAAGGTTATCATCGTACAGTACCTGTATATATAGCAGGCTCGACAGCCATGTCACAGCACAGGGTAGGATACAACTGTGTGACAGTGCATAACCACAACCAATGTGAACACAGCCACAGCCACATATGGTATGCTAACATAATAGTACAGTATATGGACTATCTGCCCTACACAATCCTCCATCCAGGTATATATAGCAGGTATATTAATAAACATTTGCTACTGTCATTGGGATTCTGTGCCACTCACAGAATGGCCCTCCATATACTGGGCTGCTACACAGTTTGGTCTGATGGCTGTCTATGGTATGGGGCATGTGTGTGTATGGCCCTACAAACATGTACGGTAAAACGGTACCATACAGTGGGGCAGCATGTAACACCAGATAGAAGGGGAGCTAGAACAATGACATCTACCACAGTCTGTACATAGGCCACAGTACATATTAATAATACACACACTGCTGACATTCACCATCACTACACAGACCTCAGTACTGTACAAACATCCACAGAATGTCCAGGTTATGGCATGAAATGTAACCCCTACTGTACATGACATGTGCAGCAATCTGATATATCACTGGCTTGTTATACGATATGATGACACTATTTACGGTGTACAGCACATATGCACCACTTCATGCACAACATATGTACAAAGGTTGACAGAGGTGTGGCTGACAGCACATACACAGGGCCAGTATAGACATGTTGCTGTGATACCCTCATAAATCTACCATTGTAACGGGGTTTGTTGCAACATATGTCCAATGAGGAATATGTAGTCAGTAACTGTCACAGCCTTCACCATCAACAGACTGCAATCCTCACACTACCTTCTGCATTCCACAGATAGATGCATCATGGCTAACACGTGCAACCAAAGGCACATCACTGCCCAGTCTGCAGATGACCCTGCAGATGGGGATTCCCCATATACATGGTACTGACATGGCAGGCATTGCGACATGTACGACAGGCATATCCAGACAAATACAGTTAAACCAGCATTACTCCATATGCAGTATAGCAGCACTTACAGTCTTGTAGTCAGGTCAGGCACATCCCCCTCCTGTTTGTTGCCCTCTTTCCACAGTGTATGTTGCTAGAGGTAAATCCCCAACCCATCTGAGATGCTGTTTGCCAAACGACAGTTCTAGCTCCTGCTCACAGTGACAGACAAGGGCCAACACCACCAGGATGTTCCCAGATATTGGAGTGCATTTCTATGCAATTGGCTATGGGAATGTTACCACAGCTGCTCCACATGCAATCAGCTAGGGGAGGGCTGCAATTCGTGCAGAGGCCATCAGCTGATCATGAGCATCACTTAAAATACACATGCTGCTGCCTAAGCAAAGCAGATGTGGGCCTCCACATCCATCAGAGAGGGAGTGGGGGAGGTAGACAGAGGCGAATACATGTCAGGGAGGGGTGGAAGGGTAAAATTGATGCATGTTTGCGTCACACACCTACCAGCACAGGGTATCGAACCCCCAACAGCTATGTAGTGCTATCACAGTTCGATGCTGTTATTGGATGCGCCACATGGGTTATTTGGTGGGGAGCACTCAGAACATATATGTGATGGTGAGTGACATCTGCAACAGGGATACGGCAGATATACAGTAGGTGATGTACACATGCCTGTCTGCCTAAACAGGTGCCAGCATCAACATAGGCACACTCACACAGGGACGCACACACTTGGCAGGGCCAGGAGTGCAACTCGTCACTAGTGGGATTGCCACAACACATCAATGTGCAGGGAACACATGCACCACACGGGTCATATGGAGGTCGTATGGGCAGTGAGTATGAGGGGGTGTCAGACATCAGGCAGCATGCTTCACTGTGCCCTGGGGGGAGTAATGGGTGTGGATGTGGACATATGCACCATACAACACACAAACACAAACACACAGGGTGCCAGTTTGGACATGCAAGAGTGCATGTCTGCATGGGTGTGCGGTGGCCAACAGAGCCAGCAGGCTATGCAAGGGTAGGTGATGGGTATACCTTGGCATCAGGCTACATGACAATGGTCTGCATTGTGGCACAGGCCTGTAGCTTCTGCATTTGCCCAAACAGGTGGGTATTGCATCCCTTATCCAGTCACCTGGGAGACTATTGTGTGTGGCCAATGCTGTGCATCACTTGCTATGTATGTGTTTCCCAGTCCATGACTTGGATAGTGTCTAGGATGTGCACACCGCCCACATGCATGTACAGTGACATATGGAACTATACCTGGGGTGTCTGGCCCATGCTGTGAACACAGGTTATCATCAGATATGCAGTCTTGCCCACCTGTGGCAGGGACTGGTAATGGTTAGCAGGTTTACCCTGCACCTACATTGATAGCATGCTAACAGCATTCCCTGATGTCAGTGTCATCTGTCCTGTCCATACAGGGCATGTTGTCAGGCATGGTATGTCCTTTGTGAGTCACATGTGAAGGCACAGTGGGGCTGCTAACTGTGATTGGCTGGTCTTGATGTCACATGTATGGGTATGGCTTTAGCTATTTACATCTGTTATCCCTGTATGGTTAACATTGTGATATATAGTAGGGCCACCATAAATGAAATTAGCAAAACCCCTCCACATTGCCCACAAGTGTCACACACTCACAACCACCTCTACACAGGATACGAGTTACAAACACACACACACACACACACACACACACACACACACACACACACACACACACACACACACACACACACCCACACACACACACACCTGTCATGCCTGGGAGTAGAACCCCTACCTAACTAGTTTACTACACTACAGCACTACGCAGTTATAGTACGCGCCACGGACATTACTGAAGTACATCCTCCCCTAAGGTGTATTTCACAATTAATGACATCAGCAGGACTACCAAAGTAGGGCATTTGTAATGTACTGTGAGTGAGTAGCCTACAATGCATTGCTCCATACACAGACACTGAAACACACACAAAACATCCAGAGCTGCCATGGATGGAGATGGAACACTACCACCATTCTAAACCACACTACAGCAGTATGCAGTTACAGAACGCGCTACGGCGATTACTGGGCTATCACTTTCCCAGAAGTATACTTTTAGGTGAGTGACAGCAGCAGCCTTGCCAAAGTAGAGTATTTGTATTGTATGGAGTGTGAGTAGCCTAAAATGCATTACTCTCTACTCAGTCAGACACACACACACACACACACACACACACACACACACACACACACACACACACACACACACACACACACACACAGATTCACACACAAACACACACAGTTGCCAGGTCTGGGGTTCGAACACCTACCTAACTAGTTTATCACACTACAGCAGTATGCAGTTACAGAATGCGCTACAGCGATTACTGGGTTATCACTTTCCCAGAGATGTACTTCTAGGCGAGTGACATCAGCAGCCTTGCCAAAGTAGAGTATTTGTATAGTACGGAGTGTGAGTAGCCTAAAAAGCATTGCTCTCTACTCAGTCAGACACACACACACACACACACACACACACACACACACACACACACACACACACACACACACACACACAGAGATTCACAGACAAACACACACAGTTGCCAGGTTTGGGGTTCAAACACCTACCTAACTGGTTTATCACACTACAGCAGTACGCAGTTACAGAACGAGTTATGGCGATTACTGGGCTATCACTTTTCCAGAGGTGTATTTCTAAGTGAGTGACATCAGCAGCCTTGCCGAAGTTGAATATATGTATTGTACAGAGTGTGAGTAGCCTAACAAGCATTTCTCTCTACACATTCAGAGACAGACAGGCAGGCACGCACACAAACACACACTCACACAATTGACAGGTCTGGGGTTAGTAATACTACCTAACTAGTCTATCACTACAGCAGTACGCAGTTATGGGACGTGCCATGCATATTACTGAGCTATAGCTCTCCCAAAGGTGTAATTCACATTGGTTGACCTCAGCAGGCTTGTCATACTACTGCTATGGGGAGGGCCGTGTGAGCATGGGCCATACCGCATTCATGTAGGGGTTGATATGCCACATGCGGGCACACACGGGGTCATATGTCACAGGTACGTGTATACAGCTACTAGATGGCTACTTCCTTGTACAGACTTGTTGCACAGATGGCACGTGCACCACAGAGTCTGTCATGCTGACAGGTACTGGTGGCTAGTATCCGCAGTGGGTTACATCCGCACCTCATGTGTTGGGGGCCCTTTGGCTGTGTGCCGGTTGGGACAGGCCTGCATGGCTCCTTGTCACGGTCACCCTCTTTCACACATTTATGCCCGTGTACCTGTGGCTTATTATAGTGTGTTGTCCTTACATATTTGTCTGCATTCCTATCCACTGTGAGTGCAAGGCAGGAGTGGTGCATATTGACATGTGTCTGCACTGAGAACTGCGCCTTCCAGATATGTCTGGTCCACTGGTGTTTGCAGACATGGCCTTCACGTGATTAAGTGTGTGAGCATGCCAAGAATTACCTCTCAGTATGTTGCTGACTGACATTGCCTTCATTCCTGTGTGTGTGTGAGCATGCCCAGTGTGGCCATCTGTGTTGCATGTGTGGATCACGTCCAGGTAGTTTGTACTGAGGTGCTGTCCTTTGTGTTGTACACTGACAGGTAGCATGCTGTGTCTGCAGGGTATCCATCGGTCATTTGCCATTGACTGTTCCTACATTTCTGCATAGCAGGGGGGGGGGGCACCTGACTTTTTCTACTGTTCTACACAGGAGTGGGGGGGGGGCACATCTGACTGTTACTATAAGTGTACTTTGGATGGGGGGGGTGCACCTGACACGTACACATTTGCTAGGACTGTACTGGTATGTCAGGTACTCCATTTCAGTCTGTAGTCTTACCTATCCTGCTGGCTAGAGGCTTACCAGTGTACTACAGATCCTAGGTTTGTTTACCTACATATTAGTTTCTGACGTCCTAACCTTCACAACTTACATCCAACAACTTGGCCTGCTGTGGTCTGTCTGTGCAGGCCTGGGGGGGTGTTACCCATAGGGCATATTCCGAAGCCATAGTACAGCATTTGTTTGTGTTAGTCTTCACCTGTCCTGCTGGCTGAGACTGTTGTTGGGTATTTGAACCTTCCTGACTGGCATGTGTGGCTCTTATGGACACCCACATCGCTCAGGCCATTTCCTGCAGTGGGTTTTGTCACCCTGTGCAGTACTGGCTACTATGGTGACTCCAGTATGTGTTACAGATGTCATGATGCCACTATGGCTGTCCACTGTCTGCTGCCTTGACATTCAGCCACCCAATTCCCTGCATGTTCACATCCATACCATAGCTACAGGTAAAAACACATTCTACTCCATTAGGCAATTGATAGGTTGATTGACTTACCTTGAGGGTGTGCCGGACTTGAGTATGGTGCTGGAGGGCTACATATGTCGGATGCACACAGTACACTCCCTATACATGGTTGGGCACAGGTAGTGTCATGTTTGGCATCCCTTTTACTGTCTGTGCGAGTCAGAGAGAGGTGTCTTTCCCTGGGCCCCTACTGTGTCAGTGCATATGCTATGCGTTGCCTCTTTGCCAAGGCCAGGGCATACTGGGCACAGCCCCTTCTGCCTACTGGGGCAGGCTCAGGTTGTTCCTCCTCCGAGTCACTCTGTGCCTGTATGGGCCTTGGTATTGGTGGGGGGCTGTGTGGCCCTGCCCCATGCTGTTCCTGCTGCAGCTGTTTCCGCAGGATCATATTGTGTAGCATAGCAAATACCATAACAATCTGGGTACATGTAGCTGGTGAATACTGCAGGGCTCCACCGGATGTGTCCAGGCACCGGAACCGTGACCTGAGCATCCCACACACATGCTCTATTATATGTCTGGCCTGTGCGTGTGCCTGATTATGGCGTTGTTGTTCAGGTGTGTGTGCATTTCTGATGGGTGTCATCAGCCACGGCTCCAGTGGGTACCCAGCATCCCCCACTAGGTGACCATAGGGGATGTCCACATCGGCAAATCTGTGGTACAGCTGCATCAGTTGCCATATGTGTGAATCATCATAGCTTCAAGATCAGCCAGCACACACATTCAGTATAATGCCCTGGGCATCACATATGACCTGGCAGTTGATGGAGGGGATGCCCCTGCGGTTGATGTAGGCCCTACCCTGCTCACCGGGTGGTGCTTTGATGCGTAAATGCGTGCAGTCTATAGCACCCACTACCACACGGTAGTTTGCTATTTGGTGGAAGAGAAGCATATTGCTGGTCAACATCTCACTTGTATTGAGGAAATATACGTGCTCACTGGCATGTGCTGACATGGCATCCAGGAACTGGTGGAATACTCTGGATGCTGATGCCTGTGAGATGCCCATGATATCCCCAGTTGTGGTTTGGGAGGTACCTGTGGCTAGTATACCTAGGCCTACACATACTTTGGTATCCACTGGGATGGGTTCCCCTAGGCCAGTGTGGTGTGTCAGGTGTGGCCTGCACAGCTCAACGATTTGCTGTAGGAGGTCTCTGTACACCCTATGGCGCTCCACTATCTCCAGCTCATGTAGCCCCTGGTAGGTTACCCTGGGTCTGTACACTCTTCTCTGTCTCCTCACTGTGGGTTGTTCAACAGCATTCACATCCTCACCACCCTCAGCCTCTTGCACATATTGTTGTTCTATGTTGCCTGCTGCAGCCCTTCTCATTTTGTAGGCTTGTTTTTTAAAATTTCCCCATTTGTAAACACTGGTGGTGTAGAGTGTGAAAAAACCAGGGGGAAGGTGTTTGCTTGGTTTATAGTGGTGTTCTGGGCTGTGCTGGTCTGCTGCCTGTGTAATTAGCTGATTCTGATACATTTCACCTGGCAGCTCAGCTAGTTCTCCTTGATTACCTTCCTACTGCTGTTTTCCCTTCCCATTGCCTCCCTGTTTAAGCCTGTGTGCACTCTGCTCAAACAGAGTGCTCAAATGTGCACAGATCTGCTATTTCCTGGTTTAACTTCCTTTTTCTTTCTGTGAAACCCGGTGCGCAGCACGCACACCCGCTTACACTTTGTAAGGAGTGCTAGGCTGTTTGGACACACCTCTGGCTTAGCTGCGCTAAGCTAGGAGCAAGTCCCCGGGCCACAGGGCTCCAATCCACTTACAGTATGCCTGACACCCCCCCATGATGTCACCTATCTCCTAGTCTTGCACCCAGCTATTTCTACTCTTACAC
Organism: Protopterus annectens; assembly: GCF_019279795.1. NCBI lineage: Eukaryota > Metazoa > Chordata > Ceratodontiformes > Protopteridae > Protopterus > Protopterus annectens. Next base: position 584,331,690 of record NC_056732.1, read on the forward strand.
TCTTGGGATCTGCCTCACACCCTGGGGAAATCTGGGATTCACTATCCTTCCCCTCATTTGCATAGGATTGCCTGCTAATGCATAGTTACATAACCCACACTGAGCCTCCCCCCTTAGCAACCATTACGCACTGGCCAGGTTGTCTTATGCCTGCCATTGACTTGCATGGCTGAATACTGCTTTTAGTTAGAATGCTTATTTTAGGTTTGTTTTATTATTTTCCCCCGATCCTGTTTGCGTGCCGCTGCCCTATGCTTAAACAGGTAAGATCGGCGAAAGTAAATTAAAAGTTGCTTTTTTATTTTTAACACATTTTGCAATGCCAATGGCCTTCTACTTGGCCACTGGCATGCTTCAACAATGATATGCAGCCTTTATTTGGTGCTGTCATAGCTTCATTTTGTAGTTTGCAGAAATGTACTCGGTTACTAACCGAGTACATTTCTGCAGACTGCACTCGTCCTGCACTGACTGCTGCCTCCTTCCTGGATCACAAATTACCCTCATTTGCATAGTTTTCACCTGCAAATAAGGGTAATTTGCATACAGGAGCTCGATCCATGTAGGATTAGCCTAAGAGGTCATGTGCACATCCCGGGAGCTCGTTTCTGGATCGCACGTCGGCCATATTGCTGAAAATAGCTTTTAAACTATTCCTGCACGCTACAACGGGCTTCGTAAATCCAGAGGATTGTATATTCAGCCCTAAGTTATATGCAGAAGAATTACAAAGAAGCCTTCAGTAACTTCAAAACTTTGCATTTAGGTAAAATGTTGCAGTGTTATTAAATTTTGAATACTGCAATCTTCAGTGAGTGCGGTGTTTGAATCACTGGACTTGCAGATCAAAATTTGATAGGATGAATTTCAATAGCATCAAGAAGACCAAAGAAGTTCTGCATTGTACAGTTATGGGCAGAAACAAAAATACTATCTATATTTATATTGTTATGCATTTCTACACAGTCCAAACCTGACAGTACTATGATAACTACTTGCTATTAGTTTCGTTTTATTTTATTTATTTTTTCTAATACAAAATGTCCTCATGCAGGCTAACATGATGACATGCTGTTTTTTTCCTTGGTAGCTGCTTCAGGCACATAATGCAATGCACAGGCACAGCTGATGAGGTTATAATATCCTAGTATCTCCTATCGGATCAAATTTCATTTAATTTAGAATGGAAGTAATGAGACACACTGATGCATTTGAGAATTGACAGTAAGAGTGTCAGTGATTGGTTTGTTGCAACTCTTACATATTAGTTTTCCTACCTATCTGTACACATTTTTAAAAATGTGCTTGTTGAGATGTAAACATACAGCTGAGATAATACAGCTATTTTAAAAATGCAATGTTGAGTTTCAGGTCTTGTCCCAAGCACTCCTGCCCCTCCAGCTTCCTTCTGTCAGTCAGTGTATTATATTTCTTAACTTAGAAAACCTCAATAGTCAATTGTAAATGGCAATTCATATCAAAAAGATGAATGTGCCTCATCCTGCCAGGACAACTGTTCATTCTATTCCTATGTCTTCTTCTGGCAGCAGTTTTACAGTAAATGTTATGAATCCTGAGTACAAATAAATCAAAATATCCCTAAGAGTGTGCCCAGTAAAATACACAATTTGAAATGCAAGTTTAGTCCTCACAAAAATATCTTTATGTGCTTACAGTCACTTGGCATCAAGTGAACTGTCTTATTTGATATAAAACTTTATATAACAATTGCTTTTGTGCGCCTCTTCCTAAGAGTGACTTACTCACAAACCTATGACATGATGTTGTCTACAACCATTACTGTTACTGAGTACAGGTGTCACTGTACTCAGTAGCGTACAGACGATTTAGAAGTGACTTATGTCTGGTTTACAGGGCTATATCTGATGGAAATGCTGCACATCTGTAAGTCAAATGGGATTAGAGTCACCCGTTCCAGGGACCTCAATCTAGCTTGTGACGTAAACAGGACCTGCTAGAGAGACAGACACATCTCTCAGAGGTTGCCGCTCCTCTGGAATAGGCTTCCAATCCACATCAAACAGAGCACCTCCATGACCATGTTTAAGTGCAACCTGGATGACTGGATGTGAAACTGTAAATTTCTGCCAGGGATTACCCCAGCTTCTCTTCTGGACATGGGTAGTCCTTGCTAGAAACACCTTGGGCACAGACAATGTCTCACATAGTACTGTACTGGGATTTAATGGTTAGGCTTGTGAAGACCCTCGAGTCAACAGATTAGTAACATCCTATGAACCTATGAATTTGATTTTGTGGTTCACACTGCCTACCTTGACCTGGCCAAGGCATTTAACACAATACCCCACTCGGGCATTGTTGACAAATTCAAGAGGTTAGGTACACACCCGTATGTCACCCGATGGATAGCCAACTAACTCGCAGGCAAGACTCATGAAGTTAGAATTGGGAAATCCACCTCTATAAATAGGCCAGTCACAAGTGGAGTCCCTCAAGGACTGGTCCTAGGACCGCTCCTTTTTGGCATTTACTTCTCTGAAGTGAAGGCCAATGTCTATGGCCTCTATCTGACTATATTTGCAGAAGATTGCAACTTACCAGCTGTGACTGAATCCCCCGCCAACACCAATGTTCTCCAGGAAGGGCTGACACAGGCAAATAACTGGTGTCAGAAGCATGAACTAAAAGTAAATAACAAGAAATGCAAAATAGTGTCCTTGAGGAAGTCATCCACCTCTAGTAACTATCAAATTGACAACACATCTATAAGAGCTGACCCAGCAGTCAGGGATTTGGGTAGACACACACAGAATAATCTAGTCTTTGACCATCATGTGTCTACAATAGTGAGGGAATCATGCTATATTGTGCAACTTATAAACAAAGGCATGTCATCTAGGTCCAAGGAAGTCATTGCTCCACTGTATTCGGCATTCAATAGACATGTCATTGAATACAATGCCCCCTTTAGTATGTACCTAATCAGGCATATCCAACAACTGAACATCCACAGAGGTTACTCACTAAAAGAATACAGGGCGTAATTAACATGTCCTATGCAGACCGCCTCAAGGCTTTATCCCTGTATTCTGTCTAATACAGGCTGTTGAGGGGAACTCTATGCCTGGCACACAGGGCATTGTCAGACCCTACATATCCACAAAACAAACAGTATCAGAATTACCCATTCTAAAGACTTAAAACTTTGCCTGTGATATAAATAGGACCTGCTCTAGAAACAGGTATGTATCCCAAAGACTACCCCTTCTTTGGAACAGGCTCCCCATCCATGAGAAGCAGAGATCCTACCTAAACCAATTCAAGTGTAACTTAGACAACTGAATGGGGAACAGAAAATTCATCCCTGGTTTGGGACCTATGTCTCTAATGGACACAGGCACTCTGTAAATGGTTCATCTCCGAAGCCCCTGCTTACACTTATCAAGAATATTGTCAGAGATTTGGGATGCATGGCTGGGCTTAAAAAGGCTCTTGTGGTCATTAGCCTAGTAAACACCTATGAACATATCCCCAGATGTTAAACTCATGTTTAAATTAAACATTATTGTAGAGACACGTAAATCTTAGAGCATATTTATGGCTGCAGAGAAGGAAAGAATGAAGTTGTAAATGAAAGTGGAGCTGTGATTCCTCAGGGCCTGAATATCTTTATGACCCAACAAAAAATAACTACATATACTTTGTTCTATGTGTTTTTTAGCCCCAGCATGGTGAACACTGATGAAGTTAACTATGATACAAATGTCACAGAAAGGAGGAAACTGCTAAGTCATGTTTTTTTAAATATGAAGTGACGTGCAGATCATTACATTTGGAGAAATAAAATGATGTGCTTATGGCATAGTTGTCCTTTAAACCTGTTTAGCAAAATGGTGTTTGCATACATTACCCTTTCTCTGTAATCATTTTTGTTTGTACATCCATGTTTAGAAAGATACCTTGCCACTTACACAATACCTTGGAATGTTTATTAACCTGATTTATTAGCTGTTACTACACCAGCTTAGCATGCCCTGAATTTTTTGCACCATCTGATCTCTTATGTATTCTTCCTCAGCTGCGCTCATTGTTCATTTAGGCTGCTGCTGTGATTTTCTGTCTTAACTCTCACAGGGAACTCCTTAAACTTGCTGATGTTTTGTTAAAGTGTGCCTGCAAAAAAATGACATTCACATCATTTGTCTTCGTACTGTAACAGCTGCCTGAAAATACAACTGTTATGACACTTACAAATGTAAATAACCCATTTATGATTACAAAGATGCACTGTTTTCTTTCTCTTGTAAATCCTGTCCCTATGTGTTGGGTAGGTCCTAAAGCAATTCCAAAGGATAATCAATAATATCATACCTTAATCGGGCTTCAAGACTGCCATGCATATAACAACTGCTAACTCTACAAATGTATGACCTAAAGTCACACCCTGCAGAATAAAAAAATGCTTTTTCTATATATAGACAGACTGATAGACACACATGCATCGGACCTTAACAAATGCTTTCAGTTTACAATGTGTTCTTTCTAAGCTGACAGTATATTGTGTTCTTCTGCAGGATTTTAACAATACCTCTGCTCAACTATTCTGAGAAGGAACTGGGTCTCTGACAACAGCTGGCATGCTCTACATAAAGAAGGTTTCAAATATTTAAATTTATTCATGGTAGCATGCTCACTCTGAAGTCACATGCCACGGACTTCAAACAACTTGCACCACAGAACTAAAGAACTAATAACTTTCGCACATCAACCAAAGTCTATAATTAGAAAGGAATATTCTTGCAAAGTGAAATATTTATCCAAAGCACCAATGCTGGCTACATACTATGTCATGCAAATGACAAGTTTTTCACACAGCATATAAATCATTATCAGATTTAGCACTGACAATGCACATAGAAACCTCTCTAGATTATGTATTATCCATATACTTACAGGCAAAACTATGCATGTTTTACTCAGCAAATACAAATTTGGAGAATCTGATAGGTGAAAATCAGTAAAACTGAATCAAACCGTACCTCATGGAAAGTTTGCTTACATGACTTTTTCGCAAACAGGACCCTAGAAATAAATTTAGTAGTCCTTGTATATCCTTAATGAATTCAAATAATCAAACAGGCTCTTTTTCTCTAAAAGCAGAGATGACCAATACTTAATGTAGTTGTCACTGAATGGCCAGCTAATTCCCATCTGTACTTCTTCACTACTGTCTGCGAGAGCTGTTGACAGATATAAAACCCATTATTTCAATTTAAGTCTTAACAGTTTTTCAAAAGGGACTTTATATCATGTACTTCATTGTTATATCCTGAAGTCTCACAAAGGCCATTATCACAGACAACACATTCACTGCCTGCTACTTTTAGCTTCACTGTACTACGTTAAACATAACCAAAAACAGTGCTAATTGTGTTGTCACTATACTCTCTTTCAAACTTTCTTTGCTGTTGTCCGACCACACCTACAACTCATAATCTAGGATCTGCCAACTCTACCTCAAAATGGGTAACAAACTGACTGCATCTCTTACTGTCTTCACCAGGAAATGCACTTCTCCAAGAAATCAGATACAGAACAAACCAGGGTAGACTTCAAGTCTAATCTAATTCAGCATGTCTGCAGATGAGACATTTATGACTACCAAGGACAACATATAATCTTACAGTTATTTTGTTTTCTTAATTCTCAGTGATATTTGGTTAGCAGTTAATTAATAACCAATTATTTTTAGGGGAGAATCTACTTTTATAGCATATTCCATACATACCATTTCATGGATTTCTACAGAAGGAATTAGTTTCTGTTACTGAGTTGTACTGTGCCTGCTGATTATCAAGTCAAATCCTGAAACATTCTTCCTCTGCTGTCACTTTAATGATATTTGTGTTTAGCACAACTCTATGTTTTACAGCATACACTCTCTAGAACCAGTTCATTAATGTGTACACCATAGCCTGAGTTCTGCAGCTGTGTTGGGTCATTTGAGTTGATGACTGTTTCTGACTTTTTCTCTCTCACAAACTATTCCCCTCATTGTCATTTTAATGTTAACCTTCACAAAGTGTCCATCAAAAAGTCTGTAACTATGCCTGTACCTCTATACTTGTGATATCAGTGTAATCCAGTCCTATGATTGTTGGTCGGTAGTAATTTGGCTATTCTGTCGTCTGCTTTTTCTCCTACTCTTCAGCTATACGACTTAACCTTAAAAGTACACTTCTTTCAGTTTAATTTGGTACATTTGATTGCTAACGCATGCAGTCTACTTCTGAACAGGCTCATGGCATTATTTTCAACTAAATTTATGCAACATTTATCGGGCGATGCAGTGGTGCAGCAGTTACCGTTGTCACCCTACACGTAATGATGTATTAAGTAAAAGAAATACAAGGTTTTCACCTATCCTTTGGGGACAAGAGTTTAAAGGACAGGGACAAAAACAAAAGTCAGAAAGTGAGTCACTTATTTTGAGGTATAATAATCAAGCGCCTGACATTATAGAGATAATTAATAGAATATGGCTTTTGTGTATCTCTAAGGAAAACAAAAAGAAGTTAAGTATGTTCCAAAAAAGTAGTATTTAGTATGGAGAAATATATAAATATTTTAGAAAGACCAAAGAAACAAAAACAAAGATCACTGATGTATAAATGTGGGATATGCAGGAATTGTAAATGTATTAATGATGGGCCCTATGTTTCTGTCCAAGGATATGAGAGGATGATAGCTTGCCCAGGTAGATGCTGCTGTAATACAACAATGGTGGTATACATCACAACATGTACAGTATGTTCAGGCTTCTACATGGGCAAAACAGTCCGAAGATTAAAGGATAGAATATCAGAACATATAGGTTTCATAGGTTCATAGGTTCATACTAGGCTATCTGCCCGAGGGCATTTACAAGCCTAGCCCATAGTTTTGTGGCTTACGCCACCCCTTTAGTATGGGGAACTATACCCATTATTTTGCTGTGCCTCTTTTGAGCAGTGACACTGAGGTAATCCCTGGGGTATATCTGCGATCTCCCATCCATTGGTCAAGATTTCTCTTGAACAAGGCCAGCGAGGTGCTCTGCCTCACATATACCGGGATTTTATTCCACAGCATAGGGAGTCTTTGGGTGATGAATCTATCCCTCCAGCACGTCCTATTAATAGCCGTGTCGAGGTTTAAGTCTCCGCCCTTGTGGCTCTGACGGATCTAGATTTTTTGAGGTGAAGCATATTCATCAAATCTGGGTTTGACATGGCCTTGTATGTTAGGCAAAGGTCACCTCTGAGCAAGCGGTAAGCGACTGAATAGAGCTGGAGTTCTTTCAGTCGGGCAGCATAGGACAGATGTTTGAGACCCTTTATCCTTTTGGTGAGGAACTTTTGTGGCCCCTCCAGCTGCTGCAAGTGTCGGGTCAGATACATTCCGAATGGGGCATTGTACTCAATCATTGGTCTGATGAGTGATGAGTATAGGGAGACTATGACCTCCCTTGATCTAGATGAGAATCCCTTCATGATAAGGTGGGCAATGTAGAAGGTCTTCCTAACTACTTTAGCTACATGGATGTCGAATGACAGACTACTATCAACCTGGGTCCCCAGGTCCCTGATAACTTCTTCTATTATTTAATATTTAATTAATTATTAAATATTATATATATAATTAATATATATATATTAATTATTAATTAATATTTAAAATATTAGAGCAATAAAGAGGAAAGATGAACATAATGCCTTTTATTCTCATAGTAAAGTTTGTCAGAATTTTAAAAAAATCATCTTTTTTGTGATAGATAAAATTAGTCCCAGTGATAGAGGTGGAAATTACAGACTGAGGGTGGAAGAAAAGGAATATAGTTGGCAGGTAAGGTTAAATGCCACTACACCCCCAGGTCTTAATGATAATATATCTATTATGCCTATCCTAAAACAAAAAGTGGAACGTATTTAGGGACTGTGCAATAAACTAAGAATTAATTAAATATAGTGTAACATATATTAGTTTAGTAGTAATTTTAATGTGTTTTATATGTTTATGTTTTTTTATATATGTATGGAAACATAGTATTTGGATGAATGTTGATTTAAATATTTTAGGGAGGGTGTAAGGATGTCATTCATGAATTATTTATGCAAATTGTAAATTGGGAATTGGATAGTGGGACAATGATTGGCTGATGGTGAATTTAAATGTATATTTATTTGGTGTTGTGGCTTGCTCTCATTAACTCTGATGAAGCCAAAGAGATTGGTGAAAGTGCTTAGTTTCTCGAAAGAATCCACTATTCCAGTAGTAATAAAGCGTTTTTTTAAGTTTGTACTGTTTTTATTTATTTTTTTCGTTATTAGTGTGTGCCCTTTTTGGGTTTTAGTTAGTTTGGTGCAGTGGTGCAGCAGTTACCGTTGTCACCTCACAGCAAGAGGTTCTCAGGTTTGATTCTCAGCTGGGATGCCATCTGTGCAGAGTCTGCAAGTCCTCCCCGTGTTCGGCTGGGTTTACTCCCACACTTCCAAAGACATGCATCTGGAGTGTTTCTCCCTGGACCTCCGATGAAAATAGACCCTGTCCTAGTTGGACTTTCCTGGTCAACAAATGTTAAATAAATAAAAAAATAACATTTAATACTCACTACTAAACCCTGTAGTGCTTCTAACATAATTGCAAGTATACATGAGCATACTACTTATTTCAAATGCCATAATTCTATGTCATTAGTGACTTGTGCAAATATTTCATAGACAAATACTGTGTGCTTTATCTCACCTGCTGTACTGTACACATTGACTTGCATCTTAAGCCCCAAGCATAGGCCTAAAAGGGTTCATTGTGGATCCGTCTACTTACTTACTTATTAAACAATAAACAGACATCATTGTGCCACAGCCATAGTATTATGAAAGCAAAAAGTCTATCTCCAGTAAATTTACATACTCTGTCTAAATATGCTAGAAATTACTTATTAAACAATAAACAGACATCATAGTGCCACAGCCATAGTATTACAGAAGAAAAAAAGTCTGTCTCCAGTAAATTTACATACACTGTCTAAATATGCAAGAAATATAAATAAGAAACTTATACCTACCAAAAGGAAGTGCCAACACATTTGGAAGTGTCCGTGTACAATAAAACAGAAGATGGAATTGTGAGACAGTTGTCAAATTTAAAAGTGTTGCTACAGATGATCCAAATTGCTTCTTAACTTCTTTCTGCAACTTCCAATAGGCAAAAATCACACAAAGACCCAGAACACCTCTAACTTAAACAGAAAAATATAGTCAGGTTAGATAAAACTCTATAAATACTATATAATTACAGCATACAGATAACATGCGATACATAAATTGCAGTGGAGCAGCTTGGAATTTCTACAGCTAGAAATTTCATGGTATAATAAATAAGTATTATAAAACATGTACTGCCCTTCTTACCACACAGTTATTCAAACTGCTTGGCTGACATGCATACCCATTAAGCACATGCTGGACTGCTCTAATACTGGTGACAAAACCCATGCCTCTCAACTGTACAGACTTCTGCAGTCCAGATTTTTGTCTCTTATGTTTGGTCCATTTTTCATAAAATTGTGTTTTTTCTTGCAAATTAGTGGTAAATCATTAATGACTAAAGTTAGAAAATAATGACGGATAAGTTTCAGGATTCTTACCCTTCAGAAAATTCATGCTAATGCAAAACCTGTTATTCTATCAACTTTTTAAGTTTGTAAGAGCAATATTTAAAAATAGTCCCTATTTTTGGGCCTTTGTCTCACTTTTATGTATGGCTTTGTCCAGATTTCTTGCTCTAAGAGGTTGCGAGGTATGTAAAACATCAACATGTTTATGTGGTGGAATCCAATGAGTCAACATACAAGCTTCTGTTGCCTTGGGACGTAGATTTAAAATGAATATTTATATACTAATATTAATTAATATTTACATATTTATAAACATTAAGATAATAATGATGCACTTGTTTTGATAAAATCAGTGACAAATTTTAAATTGTTGCTTTCCCTGGGATACTCTAGACTGATTTCTTAAATGTACAGCATTCCAAATCCTATTAACTAGGTCCAACAAATGGTAAGCCTTCAACAGGTTAACTACAGGTTGCTACATTTAATTTCATAGTGTGTTCATATAATTTCATTGCAAATTATCAGCAAAAAAGTTAAGTATTTGCAAATAATAATTTACTCAGTTATAATCAGGATATATAGGGATAGCAAGCAGTATGCTAGCAGCATACGGCAGTCTGTAAATCAAACTCTGAGGTAAACCTACACCAAGATAGGCAGAGAACAATTTTTTCTGTATATCTTATTTGTGCCATGGAGCTGTTGCCTGAGCTTCCTATTCATTCCCCATTTGGTTGGGAGCTTTGATGCCCACTCATTCCCCACGGGGACAGGGAGCCACCAGAATTCATGAATTCCCCTACTGGGCAAGAACTAGCCAGGGCACAGTTGCCACCAAGGTAGCCTTTTTGCAGTGGTGACACAAGTACTTTCATCACTGCTAGAGCCATCTATGTTCCACTTCGAACGCTTGTGCAGCTATCTGAACTTGGGCCATCTAGAAGGGCTTTACCCCTCTGCACCACAGAGCTGGGGTGGCCTGAGAACAATCCTTATAAACTAGGACAGAAGAAATGTTCAGTTTCTGGACTTATAAAACCAGGAGCCACACAAATGATATAACAGACATGTATAAATTATTTGTTTCCCATAGTCTAATCATTAACCTGGCAAAAAAACAAAAAACAAAAAAAAAAACATCCAGAATAGAACAGTGAAGAATTTAATAAGGAAAATGCTAGCTTTACATAATTAGCAGATTGGGGGCTGTATTCAGTGTATGGTTCCTTGGAGTGCTACTTGCTGTTAAAATAACAAATAACATCCAATTTTAAGAAGAAGAAATTAGTTTCCATCTATAAATACAGCAGCATTTGTAGTTAAAATACATCTTGTATGTTCACCAAACGTAAGAAGATCCAATTAAATTCTCTTCATATCTTTCAGAAAAATGTTAAATGCTGGTTAAAGCTTAGCAGTTCGCTTCCAGCATTAGAAAAAAACAGCTGAAGATGAGAGAAAAACAACAGAGGAATTTAAAACAGAGTGGCCCAAAAAGAACCGTGCAGATATCAGCATTAGTAAATGTCATAGGCACAATCAGACAACAGAAACAACCAGCCCAACTCAGTAATCATGAGAACCTTTAAGACAAATCCTCAAAGTCTCATAAGAATGCAAAAAGTACAGTTGTGTACACTTACCATAAATGTAGATGTTCGAGTGTATTCACTGTGGCAGTCATCAAATTTGGGTTATCCCTGCCAGGGTAGCCCTCGGCCAGCCCGAATACCAGAGACTTAGTATTTCTGCATCAGTTGCTGTCACTTGAGGACTGACGTCAGATCATCAGTAGTATAAAGTAAGGCAGCCGACGCCATTACATCAGTTTTTCTTGCCCTAACCTGTCAGGAGCCCCCAAAGTAGGAGGCCAGGTTCTGGTGGAAGAACCCCACCAGTGGAAAATAAATACCAATATGTCCCTTGTAAGGAAAGGAGAACAAGGAAGAATGGTAACAGAGAAAGAGAAAAAAGGGGGATGGAGGGAGGGAAACCAGGACGTCAACAGTGAATACACTCAACAATCTACATTTATGGTAAGTGTACACAACTGTATGATGTTCTTTGTGTTTCACTGCTGCAGTCATCACATTTGGGTAGATTCCCAAAGCTGAGGAAATGGGTGGAGGTAGTCAAGGAAGCTAGGGGCTGGCTAGGATGCCCTGCAAGACTGCAGAGGCAAACCTTGCCCTGGATTTGGAGAAGAGAGGCAGGTGGTTATGCTTGGTAAAAGTGTGAACAGATGTCCAGGTGGCAACCTCCAGGATATCCGTGGTGGGGACTCTCTGAGGAACGCTGTAGAGGTGGAAGCTGCTCTGGTGGAGTGTGTCCTGACCCCCTTGGGGGGAAGCTTGCCATGCTGTTTGTAGCAGAAATGGATGCAGTGTGCTATCCATTTGGAAATGGTTTGCTTGGAGATGGCTTTGCCTTCTGCCCCTTTAGCAAAGCTAACCAGCAATTGATCAGACTTTCTGAAGGATTTAGTCCTGTCCAGATAGTATCTGACCTGTCTATGCACATCTAGAGAGTGAAGAATCCTTTCCCCTTTGTTCTTGGGATTACGAAAGAAATGTGGCAAATGAATGGATTGGTTGAGAGCTACATTGGACACCACTTTGGTCATGAAGGATGGGTAGCTCTGAGAGATTCCCGGTCTGCATGGAAGATGATGAAGGGTTCCACAGCCATGAGTGCTTGCAGCTCAGAGACTCTTCTGGCTGAAGTGATGGTCAGAAGGAATGCTGTCTTCCAGGAGAGAAATTTTAGCTCTGCAGAAGAAGCTGGTTCAAAAGGAGGCAGGATGAGCTTTTCCAAGACAAAGTTAAGGTCCCAAGCTGGTGTTGGTGCCCTTCTGGGGGGTCTCAAGTTGCTAGTCCCTCTGAGGAACTGTTTGATCAAAGGATGTGAGAAGAGGGGCTGCTTAGTGGGAAAATTAGCAGAAATAGCAGAAGCATGAATTTTTATAGAGGAGAAAGAGACACCACTGTGTAGTAGGTCAGCTAAGTAAACCAGGATGAGAGGGACGGAGGGCTGCGCCATATTGGCCCCCTTAGCCTGGATCCAGGTGCAGCATCTTTTCCATTTATCTGCATAAGATTTTCTGGTGCTAGGGCATCTGGCCTCATGGATAACATCCAGAACCTGATTACTGAGGATGGCAGATTGGTCTGGGGTTAGGGAATAAGCCAAATTGAGTGTCTGCAATTGGGGATGCATGAATTTCCCTTCCCTCTGGGTTAGGAGGTTTGGAATCTGAGGAAGATGCCATGGAGGCAGCGGGGACAGGCTGAGCAGCAAGGGGTACCAGTGTTGTCAGGGCCAGTCTGGAGTTATAAGAATGGTCCCTGGTTTTTACTCCCTTATTTTGAGCAGTACTCTGGGATTGAGAGGTAGGGGAGGAAAAGCATCGACCAAGAGGTTGACCCAGGGAAGGACAGGGCATCCATTTTCCAAGCCATGCAGTGATGCTCCCCGGTGCAGAATTTGCTGAGTTGATGGTTGGTGTGAGAGGCAAAGAGGTCAACCTTCGGAGTTCCCCATTTCTGAGTTATAAGGGTGAAGGTACTTCTGTTGAGCTGCCATTCGTGTGGGTCCAGAAGGTTTCTGCTTGATTGGTCTGCCAGGGAGTTGAGAGAGCCTGGTAGGTATTGTGCTAACAGGTGTAGTTGCATGGAAGAGGCTGTGAGCCAAAGGGTCATGGCCAGCCTGCACAGAGGGTAGGAGCGAGTCCCTCCCTGCTTGTTGATGTACCACATCACAGTAGTGTTGTCTGTTTTGATGAGGAGAACCCCTGGAGAGAGAAGGGGTTTGAAAGCTATCAAGGCATGCTGCACAGCCATCATCTGTTTTTGACTGATGTGCAGGGGGATTTGCTGAGGCTGTATGCACCTGCCATCCAGATGTGCACCCCAAGCATAGTATGATGCATCTGTGGTGAGGGTCTGGGCAGCAGGGAGTGGGGAAAAGGGCGGTCCCTTGTTGTGGGAGCATGCTGTTGCCCACCAAAGAAATTCCTTTCTGAGGCAAGGAATTATAGGTAGAAGACTTTCCAGGTCTTGAGACTTTTGACACCAAAGGCTCTTTAGGTAGCACTGAAGTTTCCTCATATGCAGTCTGGCATGTGGAATGAGGAGTATGCAAGATGCCATGAACCCCAGAGCTTGCAGGATTTGCCTTGCAGAAAGCTGGGGCCTGGTGGCCAACTGAGAGAAGTAGGCTGTCAGGAAAATTTGTTTCTTTGGTGTAAGGTATGCCATCTGGGATGCTGTGTCCAGGCTTGCTCCCAGGAAGATTATCCTTTGGGTGGTCACCTGTTTTGATTTATTTTCGTTGATTGTGTACCCTAGGGAGGTTAGCAGGGTCTTTACAAAGGCCAAGTGCTAGAGCAACTTTTCTTGTCTGTCTGCCTGAATAAGGCAGTAATCTAAGTAGGGGTAAATTTGAATATTTCTTTGTCTGCAAAAGGCAATGGCTGGAGCCAGACATTTTGTGAAAACTCTTGGAGCAGTAGATAAGCGAAAGGGAAGTGCAGAGAACTGAAAGTGTTGAGATCCTGCCGTGAAGCGGAGATATTTCCTGCATGATTCCCTGATAGGAATGTGGAGGTAGATCTAGGGTGGCTAGCCAAGCGTCCTTGGACAGCATGGGTAGCAGCTGCTGGAGGGTGAGCATTTAGAATTTTAGGATCACCAGGAAGGTGTTTAGAATGGATAGATCGAGGTTGGGGCACCAGGTCCCCTCTTTTGTGGGCACCAGAAAAAGTCTGGAGTAGAAGCAAGTTCTGCAGGAACGTGCTCTACTTCCCTCAAAGAGAGAGGTGAATAGATTTGCTTTTGAGCCTCTGCCCACTGATTTGGTGGTAGATCTGGGAACCCTTTTGGGGTTGGAAGGGTGTGGAAGGAGAATTTGTAACCATGAGACACAATGTTCAGAACCCATTGGTCCTTGGTAATGGTGGCCCAGGTGCTTGAGTGAAAGGAGAGTTTTCCTCCTAGGGATAAGTGAAGGTGGGCAGAGGGGAGGTCGGGAGGAGGTGAGTCATTGTGAGTTTTTACTATAAGGGGGTGGCTTAGAATTTCCTGGTTTTGAAGTGGAGGTAGTCCACTGCTTAGATCTCTGCATTCCCTGGGGCTGCTGTCTGAGGGGTCTGTTTCCACGGGGCCTAGACTGGGCCTGTCTACTTGGAGCAGGAAAGGACCAGTGCTTGGAGGGACAATGCCTGCTGAACCTAGGGGGCTGGACCTGTAAGAAATTTTTAACTGTTTGCATAGATTTTGCTTTTTCTTCCATCTTTTTTAAGACGTCTTCTGCCTTAGTGCCAAATAAGCTATCTTTGTGCAAGGGGGCATCCAACAATTTAGATTTGACATGTTCTGGCAGGGGTTGTTCCTTAAGCCATGCATGTCTTCTAATGACAGATCCAGTGACTGCTGCCCTGCAAGAAGCTTCTAGGGCATCAAAACCACAGAGCAAAGTGTGTTTAGTTACTTGACTTGCAGAATGCATTAAGTCTTGTAAATCTTTAGCGGGAAAGGAAGACACTTTTTGTTTAAGGAGTTCCAAGTTATGTTGCTGATATTTAAGCATATGGAACTGGCAATTTATTGCCCTGATAGCAAGAGTAGCTGAGGTGTGTACTTTTTTACCTAATCTGTCCAATGCTCTGGAATCCCTGTCTGAGGGGTTGGGATTCTTAGCAGAGGTTGCTTTAATCCATTTTGGCCCTTGAAAAATGACCTCAGGGTCAGCTGTTGGATTTTTAAAAAGGTATTTGTGTCAGTCAAGGACTTTGTAGTACCTATCTGGTTTTCTGGGAGCAGGAGGTAGGGTGTCAGGGGTCAAGAGTCAGGCTGGATTCAAGGAAAACATCATGCACCACATTCAGGACTGGGGGGATGGCCAAGGGTCTGTGTTGTGGAAGATCTAGGAATTCCCTGAGTCTCTTTTTAGACTGAAGGTAGTCCTGACTCTCCTATTGGAAATGTTCCCTTAAAGTATGCAGGGTTTCCCCAAAGGAAAAATCCTCTGGGGGAGAGGCTGATTGAATGGATTTCTCTGCATCGGAAGCCTCATAAGTGGAGAGGGGTTGCATGTCTTCATAGTCAGAGGCATCAGATTCATCTGACTTTTGTTCAGACAAAACTACTGGGGACAGATCTCTTTTCCTTTCTGAGGGGGTGGCCTGGCTTCCCCTAATCAGTATGATTGAGGGGGTGGCTTGGCTTCCCCTGATCAGCATGATAAGGTCTTCTGCCATTTTAAGCATTTGAGACTGAGGCAAAGAAGCAGGCGCCTGAGAGTGGGTAGTCGGTTTCTTGGGTGTGGTTCGAACCGTGGGCCTACGGAACTCGGTTGTTTTTGAAAGAATGGTAGTCACGAAAGATGACGTTGGTTTGTGTCGAGATTCGGTGGTGCAAAGGACTTCCTCTGAAGCCAGTTGCCTGCTCAGCTGCTCTGGACCCATGCAAGGTAGAGACGACTGCAGGATCCTTAGACGAAGAAGAGTTTTGCAGCATACCAGACTCCAAAAGGGTCTCGGTAGTGGCCTGCGAATCAAGTGAAGCGGGCATCAGGGGCTGCGAAAGTGCCTCACTGAGTACTGGAGAACTGATGACTAGCTTAACGGAAGCATCGTCGGTAGGTTTGGACCTTTGCAGTTTGTCTCTGTCTTTATCTTTATGTTTTTTTCAGAAGATCTGCTGTCAGATGGCTTACCAAAGCCATATCGGAATTCGAGGATTGTAAATGAAAATATCTGGCTACAATAAGGGCCCAACGACTGATAGTTCTGGCAATGAACAAAGCACAGAAGCAACAACGGGGGACTTCGTGTTCTGGGCCTAGACAAGTTATGCAGTAAGAGTGGAAGTCTCTGTGTGGTATTTGCTTTCCACAGGTGAGACAATTATTAACTTTTTCTGACATCGGTTAGTGCAAGAAAAAAGGATCCCCAACGGGGTACTTAGCTTTAGAAGACTTCAACTTCAATTCGGAAACGAAAACTCAGGTAGCGGCCGACCAGCACTTGTACGAACTGCTTCTACTTCGGGCTCCATGGCAAGAAAGACTGATGTAATGGTGTCGGCTGCCTTACTTTATATTACTGATGACCTGACGTCAGTCCTCAAGTGACAGCAACCGACGCAGAAATACTAAGTCTCTGGTATTTGGGCTGGCCGAGGGCTACCCTGTCAAGATTAACCCAAATGTGATGACTGCAACAGTGAAACACGAAGAACATCACAGAATGGAAAGCCAAAGTTCACAGGGAACTGCAAGAATTGGGACAGCTCAACACTTCCAAAAACAAGTCCCATTGGGCATGGCAAACATCTCATAGAAACAGCAGGAAGATATCATTCAAGGTGCAAGGCACGGAACCATACAGCAGAAACTAAATGACTGACAGCAAATCAATGACAGCAGCACCAATGTACAAGTCAAACTCTAATGTAGTAAAAGCTGTCATGCAATAAACTCCACAACGTTGGAGTTTGTTTCTTAATGTGTTGAGAATGACTGCTCAAAAGACTTGCACAAACTTTAACCAGCAGTACTTGTACTTTACCCCGACTGCTGAAAATTTACAAAAGAAGCTTACTAAATGAAAGTGTTAATGTTTTGACCTTTTAAAATAAATTTTTCTAAAAGCAATTTACAACTCAATAAGTGACAAAAAGAAAAGTACAAACAGAACTCTATGGCAGAAAATGGTGTCATTTTGTATTTCCTTTTAGAACTTTCCATGAACAGAGTTAAGCAGAACTACTGGTAAAATGACAAAACAAAGAAAAGCTGTCCTGTTCATATTCTCAGTCCCCAAGTTGCATCACTATAACCAAACTTAAACAATGTCAAGAAGTCAGACAGAATACAAGGGTCCTCCTACAAATAATGACAGGAAAGCATGAATAATAACTCTGACATGGTTTGCACTGCTTACTCAAAAGTACCAAGCCCAATGAAAAAAATAAATATCTGGCATTTACACTAATTTAAACAAGCCCCAGCAGCTGACAAGCTGGTTGTCAAAAGGTCTTTTAATTACAATGTGCTCACCCTCAAATTTGTAAATGCTGAAACATACATTTGGAAAGGTCCAAAACTAGGTTATGTTTAGTATACGCTAACAAAAGAAAAAATAAGTTATGCACTCACCATAATGTTCCATCTGAGTTGTTGCTCTTCATCTGTCTTCATCTTGTGGGACACTGATCCGGGACAGATCTGACTCAACCGCATTTCTCAAGCATCGGATCTGAGCTCCAAGCTCCTCCCCTACCCACAATGCCCCCTGCTTCCTTCCTCCCTTCAGATTGAGTTTGCTGCTCACCCTAGCAACCCAACCTGACACAGTGTTTTATCCCTTGGTAAAATAACCCAGAAAGTATTACAAGGAATGACCATTTATGCCAAGAGAAAGGCCATGTCTTTTCCAGCCGGACCACCACACATCCCATATAAGGCAGGGGGAAGGAGGGAGGGATGGTTGAAGACAAATGAAAACCAACAACTCAGATGGAATGTTACGGTGAGTACATAACTTCTTTATCTGAAGTTGTTGTCTTCATTTGCTCTTCAACCTGTGGGACAGAGTCCCCAGCTACTAAACACCTGGGAGGCCTTCATGGAAGGGTATTCCATAACACAGCAGAGCCAAAGGATGCCCTATGTCTGGAGAGAAGGTCCAACATGTAATGGGAGACAAAAGAATGTGAAGATGCCCAGGTAGCCGCAGAGCAGATGTCATCCAAGGAAACTCTGGACCAAAAGGTAGCTGAAGTAGCCACAGCCCAAGTAGAATGCACCTTAACTTGACCTAGCAGGGAAAATCCTTTATTTGAATAGAACAAAAGAAAACACTGAGAAATCCAATGAGCAATGGTAACCTTAAATACAGGTATCCCTAGAAAGGCCTTGGAGTCGGAAACAAAAAGTTGATCAGAGTTGCGAAAGGCCTTTGTCCTGTGTAAGTAAAAACGGAACTGTCTGTGAACATCCAGCAGGTGCAATTTATACTCTCCCTTATTCTGAAAGTACGGAAAGAAGACAGGGAGGTTGATAACCTGCTTGATATTTGATTCTGAGGCTACTTTCAGCAGAAAGGAAGGGTTAGTGCACAAACATACCCTGTCTTTATGAAAGATCATGTAAGGAGGCTTAATTGATAAGGCCTGAAGCTCCAACACTCTTTTATAGCAATTAGGAAAGCTGTCTTCAAAGACAGAAACTGTAGATCCACTGAAGCAGCAGGTTCAAAGGGGGAAGAAACCAAGGCTTGGAGTACCAGAGTAAGGTCTCAAGGGGGTGTAGGATCCTTGATCGGTGGCTTAAAAAGAAAGGTACCCTTGAGAAAGGCTTTGCAGAGCTTAGAAGAGGCTAGAGAAGCTGAATTCTCCCCTATGTGGAAATTGGAAATAACCACCAGATGAACTTTAAAAGGAGAGGAACTGGCACCCTTTTGAAAAATGCCTGTCAGGAACTCTAAGACAACAGGAATCGGAGCAGTGACAGGTTACAAATCCCATTGAGATGCTCAAATTGAGAAATGCTTCCACTTACTTGAGTAGACCTTCCTCATGGAAGATATGCGAGCCACTACCAAGATCTTATTAACTGGAGAAGATAGCTCAGGAGTCCTAACTATCATGGGAACTGGAGCAGACAAGCAGTGAGCTTCAGACTGGCCAGATCTGGATGTGGAACCCCTGAAGAATGAAAAAGGTGATCTGAAACCAGATCCAATGTCCAGGGAGGACACAATAATTGGCGAGGCCAAAAGGGAGAAATGAGGATGACTGAGCTCCCCAGCCATTGCACTTTCTGAATGGAATTCGGAATCAGGGGAAGTGCAAGATAAGCATAGAGGAGACTGGAGGGTCAAGCATAAACCAGAGAGTCTCTGGGGGACTCCCCCAGAGGGGGGATCAGAGCAAAAATCTTGCTGCACTTTACATTGGAAGGAGAGGCAAAGAGATCGTAGCAAGCCTTTCCCCACTTTAGAAAGATCTGTTTTGCTACTGAAGGATGCAGATACCACTTGTAAGGCATGAGGAAAGACCTGCTGAGCCTGTCCACTAGAATGTTGGACCTCCCCAGAATGTGCGTTGCCACCAGAAAATGGCAGGTGGAGATCACCCACTCCCACAATCTCATGGCTTCATGACAAAGATTGTAGGACCTGGTTTACCCTGTATGTTGATGTACCAGACTACTGACATGTTGTCTGTCTGAATGGCAATCGTCCCTAGGGGAAGATGGGCATGAAGGGCTTGTAATGCCAAAGGCACTGCCTTCATCTCCAGGACGCTGATATGCAACTGTGTCTCCAGGGAAGACCATGTGCCTTAAACTGTTCTTCCCAAGCAATGCCCCCTCACCCGAGCAGGGAGGTGTTCGTGGTCACCATGGTCAGAGGGGTGGGAAAAATGAAAGGCTGACCCCAAAGCAGATCAAGGGACTAAATTCACCACAGAAGAGAATCTGTGCATGCTTGCAAGAGATGAACAGGATGTGACTGTGGTAGATTTACAAATGACCAGTGGACTGCCAGAGTCCATTGGAGTACCCTCATGTGCAACCAAGTTGTGGGAACAAGGGTGATCATGGCCGCCATGAACCCCAATGCTCTTAAACTCCGTTGGAGGAGATGGGACCTGAAGAATATGCCAGCCATGAAGTTTGAGGGACTGAGGTCTGTCGCGTGTCAGGAAAACCTTGGTCTGAATGGTGTCCAACTGAGCTCCATTGAAGTCGAGAACTTGAACCAGTTCTAACAGGGATTTGTTCAGACTGATGGTGATACCCAACTGGTGGGGGGGTTTGGATGAGGAAATCCCTGGCTTGGCAGAGTTGATGCCTGGAGGGGGAGGAAAGGAGCCAATCATCCAGGCAGGGGGAAGACCAGGAAGCCCTGCAGCCGCAGGTGAGCTGCTACCACCGCCATCACTTCGTTGAACATCCTGGGGGCTGTGGTGAGACCAAAGGGTAGCGCTTTGAATTGGTAATGATCGGCCCCCAGCTGGAAGATGAAAAACCTCAGAGATCTTCTGTCCATCCTGATGTGACAGTAACTGTCTTGGAGGTCTACTGAGCACACCCAGTAGTTCTCTTGCAGGAAAAGCAGGATAGAAAAGAACCTGGAATAAATGCCTAATCTGGACTGGTCTGAAGGGATGGGCTGGATGACTCATTTTTCTAGCAGCTTGGAAATGTCCTGTGCTCCTGCCTCCCTTTGCATGGGTGGAATGTCCGGGAGGCATTTGGCTGGAACTGGCCTTCGCAGGAAGGGAACTGAATATCCTCTGGATATGATTCGCAACACCCATTGATCATCCCGTCAGTAGTCTGGTACATCCTGGGAATAACCCTGAGACTTTAGGAAAGTACAGTTTTGTACCTACCATAAATGTAGATGTTCGAGTGTCTTCACTGCTGCAGTCAATACACTTTGGTTATCCTGCCATCAGGCGGGCCCGCAGTCGGCCAGAGTTCCAAAGTCTTGGTCCGGCGTCGGTTGCTGTCGCTTCCTCCCTGACGTCAGTGCACCAGGGGTATATAAGATGCACCCGACGCCATTTTCTTCAGTTTTTCTTGCCCCAGATGTCAGGTGCCCCCAAACATGGTAGGCAATACATATTGCTAATAAAACATACAATAATGTAAAAACAAAACCTTCAGTAACCAGGAAATACACCACATAGGTAGTATAGGGTTGAGAAGTATAGATAAGTCCCAGCTAAGAAAGAGGGGATGGCGGGTGGGTAACCTGGACTGCAGCAGTGAAGACACTCGAACATCTACATTTATGGTAGGTACAAAACTGTACTATGTTCATCGTGTTTCACTGCTGCAGTCATTACACTTGGGTTGAATCCCAAAGCTGAGTTAGGGTGGCTGGTTCTATAGAGGATTTGGTGTGGCTATGAGGCCCTGCAGCACTGTAGTGGCAAAGCCAGCTCTGGATCTAGAATAAAGAGGCAAATGGTAATGCTTGGTAAAGGTGTGTACTGAACTCCAAGTTGCAGCTTCCAAGAAATCTTTGGTAGGTACTCCTCTAAGGTAGGCAGTAGAAGTGGCAGTTGCCCTGGTGGAATGTGGTCTAATGTTACTAGGTACAGGCTTCCCATGCTGTCTGTAGCAGAAGCGGATACAGTGTCCTATCCACTTTGAAATGGTCTGCTTTGAAATAGCCTTTCCATGTGATCCTGCAGCATATGCTACA
Source organism: Protopterus annectens (assembly GCF_019279795.1). Lineage (NCBI taxonomy): Eukaryota > Metazoa > Chordata > Ceratodontiformes > Protopteridae > Protopterus > Protopterus annectens. The sequence goes on from NC_056732.1 coordinate 584,353,556, forward strand.
AACAATTGCTCAGTTTTTCTGAAAGCTTTTGTTTTGTCCAAGTAGAATCGTAATTGTCTGTGAATGTCCAAGGAATGAAGAAGTCTCTCCCCTTTATTCTGGTGATTTGGATAAAAAGTTGGCAAGTGGATAGTTTGGTTAAGAGCCACACTGGATACCACCTTAGGCATAAATGAAGGGTTTGTTCTTAAAGAAACCCTGTCTTGATGAAAAATGATGAAAGGCTCCAGTGCCATTAGTGCCTGTAACTCTTAGACTCTTCGTGCTGAGGTTATTGCCAGAAGCAGAGCTGTTTTCCATGATACATATTTTAATTCTGCTGAATTGGCTGGTTCAAAAGGAGGTAAAGTGAGTTTCTCCAAGACAAAATTGAGGTCCCAAGTAGGTGTTGGTGCTCTCCGAGACGGTCTTATGTTTTTAGCCCCTCTGAGGTACTGCTTTAGCAATGGATGAGAGAAAATAGGAGGATCTGTGTTGTAATGAGCCAAGATGGCAGAGGCATGGATCTTAATGGATGAGAAGGATAGTCCTTTGTCCAGCATCTCAGTTAAAGTATTGTAGTATCTGAGGAATGTTTGGGACAAGAGGGTCAAGGCTTTGAGCCTGGTTCCACGCACAGAATCTCTTCCACTTTTCTGAATAAGATTTCCTGGTGCTAGGCCTCCTGGCCTCCAAAATGACATCCATGACAGCTTTAGAGAGAGGTGTTGTCTGTTTGACTAATGAATCTGCCATGCAGCCGGGTTTAAGGTTTTGAGCTGATTGCGCAGGATCTGATTGTTTTGTGGAGTCAGAAGGTGTGGAATTTGAGGTCAAATCCATGGTGGTCCTTGAGCTAAGTTCTTTAAGATTGGGTACCAGTGCTGGCGTGGCCAGTCTGGAGCAATCAGGATCATCTGTGGTTTTTCTTGTCTGGCTCTTAGGAGTACCTTTGAAAGTAGAGGCAGTAATGGGAAGGCATAAACTTTTAGGTTTTTCCAGCTGAACGAAAGAGCATCAATTTTCCATGCTTGTGTGTGATAAGTCCTTGTGCAGAATTTTTGGAATTGGCAATTCAGTGGGGAGGCAAAAAGATCTATGTCTGGGCATTTTTGCGTTTTCATGCTGAAGACTTGTGGATTTAGTTTCCACTCGTGAGGATCTATGATATTTCTGCTTAAGTCGTCTGCCAGAGTATTTTTCTTTCCTGGCAGGAATTGTGCTTGCAGATGAACTTGATAAGTTAGAGCTGTGTTCCACAAGGTCATGGCTTGTCTGCCTAGGGGGTAAGAATGAGTGCCCCCTTGCTTGTTTATGTACCACATTACTGTGTTGTTGTCTGTCTTTAATAATAATTGCCCTGGATGCAGAAGGTCCTTGAAAGCTGTTAGGGCATTTTGTACAGCCAACATCTCTTTTTGATTGATGTGAAGATGCATTTGGTCTGTGGTCCACTTGCCCCGAATACATTTTCCTGCCATGTGTGCTCCTCAGGCGTAATCTGAAGGATCTGTTGTTAAAGTCTGCCTGGCTGTGGGTAGAGTGAAAGGCTGACCCTTGTTGAGGTGACATGCCTGTGCCCACCATCAAAACTCCTGTTGTAGGCAGGGAATTAGTGGTATTACTGTTTCCAAATTGTGAGAGTGTTGAGTCCATACACTTTTTAGGTACCATTGTAATTTCCTCATATGCAGTCTGGCATATGGAATTAGTAGAATGCAGGATGCCATGAATCCCAAGGCCTGCAGAATTTTTCTTGCATGGAGTTGGGACTTTGTTGCCATCAACTGAAAATACTGAGTCAGTTGTCCTTGTTTGTCTGGCGTGAGATAAGCCATCTGGGCCGTTGTATTTAAGCTGGCACCCAGGAATATTATCTCTTGTGAGGGCACTAGTTTTTACTTCTTTTCGTTTACTGTGTACCCTAGGCAAATTAGCAACTTTTTTACAAACGCCAGATGCTTTAGAAGAATGTCCTTGCTCTCTGCTTGAATAAGACAGTCGTCCAGGTATGGATATATTTGAATTCCCTTTTGTCTGCAAAATGCAGTTACTGGTGCCAGGCACTTTGTGAAGACCCTGGGCGCAGTAGATAAGCCAAAGGGCAGTGCAGAGAATTGATAGTGCATTGAACCAGCTATGAATCTGAGGTATCTTCTGCAATTTTGTCTGATAGGGACATGTAGGTATGCCTCTCTGAGGTCCAAAGTAACAAGCCAAGCTTTCTTTCCCAGCATGGGTAGAAGCTGCTGTAGTGTCAACATTTTGAATTTCGGTACATCCAGGTAAGTATTTAGAGTAGAAAGGTGTAGTATGGGTCTCCAGGCTTTGTCCTTTCTGGGGACCAGGAACAGTCTTGAGTAAAATCCTTGTCCTTGTTCTTGCTGTGGCACGTTTTGAATAGCTCTCATGTCCATGAGGGCTGTAATTTGTTTTTTGTGCCTCTGCCCATTGATTTTGTGGCAGGTCTGGCATTCCTTTTAGTCTTGGTAAAGTGTGAAAGTGGAACCTGTAACCTTGAGACACAATATTCAGAACCCATTTGTCTTGGGTGATTGTTTGCCAATTTTGAGAAAAAAGTGCTAGTTTCCTCCCTAAGGGAGCTGCCAAAAGGGAAGTGATTGGCATTCGAAGGGGGAAGTCATTGGGACTGTTTCCTGTAAGGTTGTGACTTGTCCTCACCTCCTTTTGGGGTTGAAGCACCCCACTGTCGTGGTATGTAAGAGTCTTGGGGCTGAGATCTGCCTCTTGGGCATCTGTATCTGCCTCTTTGTGGCCTGTCTGACACTAGAAAGGACCAATTCTTTGTAGGCCAATTTCTGCTAAATCGTGGTGGCTGTACCTGTAATAAATCTTTCACTGTTTGCATAGATTTTGCCTTATCCTCCATTTTCTTTAATACCTCTTCTGCCTTAACACCAAATAAAATGTCTTGCTGTAAAGGTGCATCCAATAATTTTGCCTTAACATGATCTGGTAAACTTTGTTCTTTTAACCAAGCATGCCTTCGAATCACAGATCCTGTAACTGCTGCTCTACAAGAAGCCTCTAATTAATCAAAACCACATTGCAAAGTATGTTTTCCCACTTGTTCAGCTGCATGCAATAAATCCTGCATTTCCTTGTAGTCAGGATGCTCTGCACTAGTAGTCATTTTCTGTTTTAATTGAGACATTAAGTATTGTTGGTATTTAAGCATGTGAAACTTTCATTTAAAGCCCTCACTGCTAAAGTTGCAGAAGTGTAAACTTTCTTCCCCCATCTGTCTAATGCTCTAGAATTCCTGTCAGAGGGAACTGGATTTTTAGCCGTGGAAGCCTTTACCCCTTTGGGACCCTGGGAAATAGTTTCTGGGTCAGCAGCAGGGTTTTTATAAAGAAATTTGTGAGAGTCAGGGACTCTGTAGTACCTGTCTGGATTGACTGGAGCAGGGGGTAAAGAATCAGGATTTAAACTGGATTCAGAGAACACATCATCCGCAACATCCAACACTGGCGGAATAGCAAGGGGCCTGTGTTGAGGCAATAAAAGAAAGTCTCTGAGCCTTTTCTTGGATTCTGAATAATCCTGGCCCTCCCAATGGAAATGCTCCCTCATGGTATGTAAAGTTTCCTCAAAAGAATAATCCTCAGGAGGAGAGGCTGAAGGAATTGATTCTTCAGCATCAGAGTCCTCATAGGGGGGTAAAGAGTATTCCTGGTCTGAAGAGGAATCAGAATATATAGAAATCTGGTCAGAGGAATCATAGTCTGTATCCTGCCTAGGCCTTTTATCAGGAGGGGGATGGGAACCCCTGATCAGAGTAATTAAGTCTTCGGCCATTTTGAGCATCTGTTTTTTAGGCATGGAGGCCTGTCCAGGTGAATGCTGTACTTGTTTCTTTGTCTTTAATGGAGTTTTAGACTTGGCTGTAGTCTTAATGGTAAGTTGAGAAGGTCTGAAAACACCCTCAGAAGCCAATGCCTGCTCAGCAGCTCCAGACCCATCTGAAGGGTTAGTCTCCATAGGCCCAACACCTTGAGTATCCAGAGGCCTAGATACCCCCACGTGGGAGTCGGTAGTGGCCTGTGGCTCTGAGGTAGCGGGTGTCAGGGGCTGCGAAAGCGCCTCACTGAGAACCGGCGACTGGCCTAGAAGAGGCTTCGTCATCAGTTTTGGACCTCGGATGCCTGTCCTTATCCTTGTCTCTGCGTTTTATGTGCATTCCTGTCGTTAGTTGTTCCGACGGCATGGTATAATTAAATCTTCGGCCAAAGTAATGGTGAGCAAAATCAAACTGGCGTTTAATAGTGCATTTGTTAAATCTAGCACAAAACCGACAACTAGTGACGTCATGATCTGGGCCTAGGCATGGAATACAGTAAGAATGAAAATCCTTATGAGGTATTTGCTTCCCACAAGAAATACAATTATTAACTTTTACTGACATTGGTCTGAGGCAAGAAAAAGTTTTCCCAATGGGGTACTTAGCTTTATTGATGACTTTGGTTCTGAAATTTGAATTTGATATCTCAGGAGTTGGCCGACCGGCACTTGCGAACTGCTTTTGCTTCGGGCACCGCACGGCAAGAAAGACTGAAGAAAATGGCGTCAGCTGCATCTTATATACCCCTGGTGCACTGACGTCAGGGAGGAAGCGACAGCAACCGATGCCGGACCAAGACTTTGGAACTCTGGCCAACTGCGGGCCTGCCTGACGGCAGGATAACCCAAGTGTAATAACTGCAGCAGTGAAACACGATGAACATCCCCATCTTCTTTGCCCCCCTGCTGATTCCTGGCAAAGGATTGTTGGAGGGTTGAGAAGCATATTCCGATGGCAGACAGAGTCTTCCTTCTTGCTCTGGACCAGTGTATCACGTACTGTCTTTCCAAAGAGAGTGGAACCATCGTACGGGGCATTTGTGAATGATGCCTTGAAGGGCTCCGAGAAGGTACAAAGTCGGAACCAGGCATGACGCCTGATGGCAATGCCTGCTCCTGCAGCTCTGGCAGCACCCTCAGTAGCATGAGAGAGAAGCCGCATAGAAGTATTGGCAATGGAGGTGAGGGTGGCCATTCAAGAGGAGAAAACCTTCCTATTCTTCGCCAATATGGACCCTGGGGTAGACTCGCTGAAGCCTAATGACGTGTGTCATGTAGTTCAGCACACATACCGAGAATGTTGCTGAAGTGTAGGCCTGCTTCCCCAAGGTCCTAGACTCTCGGTCTGGTGGATGGACTGTGGAGCTCTCCTGTGTGAGCTCCTTCTTGGTGGCAGCCACCACCATGGCATCAACAGGGGGTCCCTTAGATCAGTGTGCTTTGTCTGCAGGGGAGCTGAGGACCTTATCAGGGTGTTTGGGGATAGGTTCCACTGTGTCGGGCTCCTTCCACGCCCGAGATGTAATAAGATCCACTACAGGATCTGCAAGAGGGGACACCCAGGAAGTAGATGGTCCTGTGCCAAACACCTCCAGGAACACTGACTCATCAGGGTTGGGTTTTTGGACAGAGCACCCCCCGCGTTGCTGCAAAATCTCCATGATGTCTCCAAATGAGACATCCTTGGGGGGTGATCGAGGGGAACCCTCCCCTTCCTCCAAGTTGGTGTCCTCTGCGAGAGACTCTGGCGAGGAGTCTAAGTACCTCCTTTTACACATGAGTTTTTGAGGAACCTCCTCGGGGGGGGGGGGGTCTCTGGGGAGGACTCGAAAATGTCTAGCTGTTCCCGTATGGGATCTCCCTGGGGACATAGAGGCAGCAGGCTGTCCCTGAGATAGCAAGATTGCAGAATCCATACTAGAAACAGAGGGAGCCAGGGCAGATTCCGAGGACGAGATCATCAAGGGTCTCGATGGGATTGAGAGAGGAGCTGGAGCCGAACCTCCAGGTGCCGAGCCTTTGATTGGAATTCTCTGCTACGAAAAACTCAGAGCCAAGACCACCCCCTCGGATTTGGCACCAAGGCTACAGGTCCGACAGCCAGACGGATCCGAGCTCGTTGGATCCGGTCTGCTCAAGGTGATGGCCGGATGTCGAGGTACCAAATACTAGGACTCCAAAACTGGGAGTCAGATCAGAGAAGGGGTAATCCAGAGGGAGAGAGGGCAGGCAAGACTCCCATCTGTATCTGGGATGAATTTGAGCATCATCCTGTCCAACTCGTGTTCAGAAAGGTTGCGGGTGGATCTGGAGGAAGAGGCCACCGACACCTGCCTAGACAGGTGGTGAGGTGACACTGATGTTGGGGAATGGCTCCAAGGCACCTCCGGGCGACCCAAAACTAGGAGCCGAGCGGAGCTTGTCTGGTGGCCCAGCTAAGGAACAGTGGTCTGGGGGACCGCTTCCTCTGCCTGTCTCTATGTTTGTGCTTGTCTCCGTTCCCGGTCATCTTAGCGAGAAGTTGAGTTCCAGAGGCCAGGGTGAAGACAGAAGTAGTAGCTGGGATAGAAGTAGAAGGGGTGGCCTGGGCTCCCGTAGTAAGTGGAGGGAGAAGGCCTTTTAGAATAAGTTTATTACTCTTGTTGATCAATGCGTGGGGATTGAACCCCATGCAGCTCGAGCAGGCGGAATCAAGATGGGCAACCCCTAGACAAACAACGCACACAGTGTGTGGCCATCATTGGAAAGCTTATGACCACACTCCGTGCACTTTCTGAAGCCTGGTTTGGGAGTGTCTGACACAATTCAAAGAAAGACCAAAACCACAAACACTTTCAGAACACGAAAGGAAATATGGACGCCAAGAAATGGTCCCCAAATTTATTGAATATAAACACTTTCATCTCAAACAATGGCAAGATGTCATCAAATATTCCCCAGTTATAAAACATTGTTTAAATACTTGTGCCTAAGTCACATGACACAGTCATCATTTAAAGGGAAAAAAATACCATACAACATTGTCTTGTGACATAATACCAAGAGAGAGATGCCCAAACAGAAAGACACACACTCACACACACACACACACACACACACACACACACACACACACACTCCTAGAGATAGAACAGCAAGAGCAAAGAAAGATTATTATTTTTTTTTTAACCAATGTGAAATACGAAAGGGGAGATGATAGGAAAGAGATAGAAAGAGAGATTTTTAGATAGAAAGAGAATCTAACGCAGTAACTTAAATGCACTTACCCAAAATAGCCTGGAGCAGCAGATCACAATGCTTACATGAGTGCGGCAAATGAGATCTGAAGGAAGGAAAGAGACAGGGGACATTATGGGTAGGGGAGGTGCGTGGAACTTGGATCCGATGCTGGAGAAATGTGGCCGAGTTGGATCAGTCCTGGATCCGTTTCCCACAGGTTGAACTTGAACAGCAAATAAAGACAATAGCTTCAGATCACAAAGTTATTTCAATTTATCTTGAATCCTATGGTTAAAACCAAGTAATGGCCAGGTCTTTCTCCTCTGTCTAATGCACTACAATACTGCTTCTCTTTGCCCAGCATGTTCTGAAAATGAAATATGAAACTGAATAATTCACCACAAAGTCAGCCATCATATCATACAGAAGCATGGAGATGGAGAAGAAAATCACACTTTGCACATAAAGTAAATGCATACCTAAAACATTTACCCAAAAAGATCAAAAAGACATTGCCATGTGACACAGCTTAAAGACTAGAAAACATAGGAGCATAAGAGTATAATGAGAGAAAGCACAGTCAGCTAGATGTAACTGGCTCATAAAAATACAATACATTAAGAATTTATTTATTTAACATTTGCTTACTGGGAAAGTCCAACTGGGACAGAGACCATTTTCAGTGGAGAACAAGGGAGAAAGGCTTCAGACACTTAAGAAGCCAGATATGCAGACACAAAGAAAGTGTAGAAAGGCTAGAATGGACCATTAGTTCTTCATTTTGCCTAAGAAAGTTCCATGGAAACATGGAAAGGTGATAGACCCATTCTTTCTTTCTTCCTCAGGATGAGAGCTGGCCCAATTTGTTCATTAACCAAGCAATAACTATGCCCATTCATTCTCAGTTGGGGAGGAGTACCCATAATGCCAGTCATCCTCCTCAGAAATACAGATGAATGCCAAGTGAAGGCCATCAAATGCAAGAGAATTAGGCCCTAAATTTTCCCAACCTATCTCCTCCACACAGTGGTTTGTGACTCTGTAATTGTTGCTGTCCTGCGGTGAAGCATCAGTTCAAACACACCATGTAGCATGGTCATCATCCCAATGCATATACTGAATGTGAAACTCCCACAGCTCTACTGGGTTTAGCTCTGAAACAGGCAGGATCACCTTCCTCTTCCCAGATGAGTTAAGCAGATGTCGGCTGCTCATTTTATATCTCCAAAACCAATTCTTTCAGCTTTTCATGCAACTAATCAAATGCAGGTCTTCAGGAGCACTGTAAGAGCTTTACTCCTTTATCACATTTGCCACAGAGTCAGGCAACACTTACAAAGTTCTGAGACTATGTTTGCCAAATTAGATGCAGGTCACATCTTTGAAGGTGACCTACATTTTACTGCAGGCTGTGCATGTGCCTGTCTTATGACTTTACCTGATAAAAAGTAGTGAAAGGGACTCAACAGTTGGACAAAACAGAACTTCACACTTATTACAGTCTTCATTCCAGGGTTATGAAGCTGAGTTCCAGACAGCTTAAACTGAAAATTTGGAAATAAAATAATAAGCAATGGCCATGGCTTAGAAATGACGCACTTTGAGAGTCATGTGGAAACCAGAAACCATACTGAAATGCAGCCAGGATCAGGGAAGAGAAGAATGTGGTAAAAGGAAGGGGACAGCCATAGTGCTCACTTTATTTGTTTTTTGGATGGGGAAGGATTAATGAAACATGGACTCAGTTATGTACCTAGGCTACAAAGTGACTGACTGGGAAAGAAGGGAGATCATGAAGACACATCATATTTCTTTATCCCAAGAAGGTGGGGCTTATGACACATCAGTTTCTCTAGTGCTTTTCATCTGTCACCTTGTCATGTATACGACTGGATGCATGGTAAAAAGGCTCCTGATCAGAAGTGCAAGACCTGATCATGTGAGCCCCAATACTTTGAAAAATAAACCATAACTCATACAAAAGACTGCAAATTCTGAAACTTCCTGTTACACCTTCCATATGTTTATACAGACTACCTTGCACCATATCACAGTCCTGATACTTATAAATGGTAACTAATACTTTTTTTCATGAGAGTAGAGAAAATATTTTACAAGATACTGTATCCTTGCATTATCACCTGTAGATCTGCTATTCCAAGGAATGACCACTGGAATTTCAACAGAAGAATGACATACACAAAAACTGAGGCACACAGTCTTCAAGCAAGAAACCCAAAATGGAAAACAGTAGCAAAATGCAAAGCCTAAAACATTTTGGTCTTAATAATGGCATATCTATTTACTTGTTAGGGGAAAGACTCACTGCTATGTTGGCAGCATTATGAGGGTGTATTTCATTGCAGGCTGCAGTTTCTGGATACTTTTAATATTCAGCCTGCAAGTTTAAAACTTATTTACAGGTTGAAACTACAACTAAATTAAAGAAAAGCACTAAAAGCATATATGTTTTAATGTATTTTGCAATCACCACTACAAAGGCTGCCACAATGGAAAAACATTAAAACAAGTGCAGACTTTTCTATGTTTTTTCAAGGAGACCCCCCCCCCCATGAACCACTTTTGTGAAGACTGCCTCACTGTCCTATCTTTTCTATAAATTTTGAGGAACTCCTACTGATTGTGCTCCATCTGTTACTGTGTGCTGTTCCTGTGACCATGTAAAGTGCAGGTTTTGGCACAGGTGTGGAACACAGTGGGTGTGAAATGGTCCCATGACTGGGAACTATGGATATCATCTCAAAGCCAGCTGACAATGGGTTGCTTGTAGACAGTACTTATGACCTGTGATAATGCACTTCTTTTTTTTTCATGTACACATTAATTAACATTTTTCCATATCAGCAGGTACACAATGATGGAATGGTACAGTGCAGAACGTGCAGATCTGTATTACATTGCAATGGTTGTTGTAGTAGTAGCAAACTGTCCATATGTGCATACCAAGATCCAAGTTTGTCCATTCATTCTGTTGATGAGATCACATAAAGTCTGAGTTCAGTTGTACTTATGCAGTCTGGGAGAAAGTTGACCAGGACACTAAGGAAATTCCAAAATTATTGATGTATGACACATCTGTTACATGTCTTTACTTCTCTATTTTACTTGCCAATTTCTGATTTTAATTTTTTACTGTTATTTTTACCTTGATTTAGGTAACATATGTTTCTTTTAAATGTAACTTATTTCTACATTAGCTTTGATCATGGCTGAAAAGGATCATCAGATCAGTCCATGTACCTACTTAAATGTAATTAGAGAGACAAATAAAAAGACATGCAAGTTAGTAAGTAAGTAAATAAATAACAAACATGGTATGTTTCTCTAATGATGAGTTTATCTCCTAAAAAGGAATACTTTTACACAGACCGTAATGAAGGAGGCTGTGCCAAAAAGTTTGTGGAAGACAGAAGTTATTTTTGGCCATGTTTGCAGGGAAAATAAAAGTAAATTGCCTGAGAAGTAGTGAATCCAAGAAGATACACCCAAGGATAAAGTGTCCTTTGTTAAGAGGCACGTACGGTAGAAAATAAAGTTCACTGAATGGCATGTTACACAAACCTGAAATATACGCATGTACGTTTGCAAAAAAAAAAAAAAAAAATTACATTTTTAGAAGCAAGATAAAAGATAAATGGAGAAGGTTACCTGGAATACTGGGGCAACATACTCAAGAACATGCTCTGGCACTGTCTAAAGTTGGAAGTATGGGCGGGGGGGGGGGGTCTAAAAATAAAATGAAGGTGTGGGCAGAGATTTAAAACTGTAGCATCAAAATAAGAGCCTGTAAGTAAAAAAACAACAAGGTTCATTTATCTATTTATTTATTTTTTGAAGTGTAAAATAAAGGACTTCTACAACATTTATGCTCTGTTTCATAGGAAACAAAGACACTGGAACAAAGATATGATGTAATACCTTTATTGGACCAACATAGATTTTGCAAATATTTGAGTTTTCAGGTTAACAGAAACAGTTTGTCAACTCCTGAGAAAGGGCTACTACTGGCCGAAATGCGCAAACATATGCAAAACCTTTGTAGGTCCAACAAAAGGTATTACATCATGTCTGTGTTGCAGTGCTTTTAAGTTTTCTGTTATTTAATATTATTATTATTATTTTACATTTGATTACCGGGAAAGTCCAATTGGATGGAATGTCCATTTTCAGCAGAGGCCAGGGGAGAAAAGCTCCACATAGAACAAAGAAAAGATGTCTTAAAGGAAAGATTAAACAGAAAGAAGATTACCAAAAAAACAGCTGTACATAGAGTATAGTTTTTCATAGTTTAGATACCAACAAATGTGTACAAATAAAAGGTATAAATGAGATAAAAATATGTAGCATAAAGGGGATGTGAAATAATATTGGGTTATATTTAATAAATACAATCCACAGTCAAAAACCTGAGTAAAGGTGTTAGTAAGAAGAAAGAGTGTGTAGGATTTTTCAGTCTGGGGCAGAGCAAGAGCAGAGCCATTTAGTGGTAAGATGGGATTTTAGTGTTTGTTTAAATTTAGTTAAAGTAGTGCTAGAGGTGATGTTACTAGGAAGAGATCAACATACCATTTCTTAATGTTTTCTTTCACATGGGTGAAATGATGGCTGATACATCTACAAAAAAGTCTGAATTAAAAAAAAAAACGACTGAGTCATTTGCAACAAAGAATGCACTATCTGTGTGACAAAGCCATTCACTTCATTATCATATTTTTCATTCAAGAATGGTATTTAAAAAACTATTATACATAACATGGACATGGAAAAGTCCAGTTCTGCATTCAGTGAGTAGTTTGAGAGCATGCCATGTGTTATGTAACATGCTGTGCTGTTGTTTGGTTTTTCAAGAACCAATACATTTTAAATACTAAGAACTGTTCAGTTATTATGCACCATGTGTATGGCTTATAATATTTGCACTGAACTCTAGGGATGAGGTGCCTAATCCCCTGGTCAAAACTCTGTTATCATAAAAAATGAAGCAGCATTATGCCTGTTTATGGTCTTAAGTTACTTTAAAACAATTTCTAACAGCAGTACAAGATCCAAAGTCAAATATTAAGTGGAAAATTGGTAATAGATTAAAATGCTTGAGAATATGTCAGAACATGTCAGTACACCAGATTATCAAATATAAAACAAACGGTTACTGTGCAGATGCTTTAGCATGTGCCAAAAAAAGTTCTTAATCAGAAGAGTGTTACTAGACAGAGTCTAAAAACAGTGCTTAAATAGCATTTGATCTAGATCACTACGTGACAACTTTTTCAGTGTTTCTAGTGTTTTCTCTGCTAGGCTTCACGGAAGACATATCGTATGTGTAAGACAGATTGAAGGCCTTATGGCAGAAGCACTTGATGCAGAAGCTGACCTTCACACTTTATTTATAGTCCCAGTCTGTCTGGGAGATATATTGAAGGCTCTCAAGACTGGAGGTTTTTGTGCAGTTTCTATGGGATTGGCTCTTGCCATGTCATATCCACAGCCAAAATCAATAGTATCATCTGAGGGTGAGAGCAATAAAGCTGTAGGTGGGATGGATCTAATAATCGCCTGAGGGATTTCCTCCTCAGAAGAGGTGGGGGGGTCTGTAGGCAATCATCTCCTCTAGATCATTAATTCAAGGATTTCCCCCAATATGGGGTTTTCAGGAGAAAATTGTGAGAGAGCTACACCTTTGTTGAGATTCATGTCTGGGTTGGGAGACTCTTGTGGTTAGTCTAGGAGCCGCCTCTTATACGTTGTTTTACTCAGAACAGATGAAATGGAATCGTCTAATTGTTTGAAAGAGGAATCTTTCTTATATTACCAGGGTCTACAGAGACTCTATGGTGCCAGTTCTCACTGAGATAAGGAAGAAAAACCCAAAGTCCCAAACTGAATAGTATCATGTGCTAGAACAGATAGGTGCCTGTCCAATGACAAAAAACTTGGGAGATTTCTTCGGAACTGTTTTAGTGCAAAACCATCAGCATTAAAGGTACTGGCACCATCTCTGTCACAGATTCCAAAGTCAATTAGGACACAATGGTTCTGAAACTAGTAGCCATGGTTGAGCACAGTACTAAGGATAATCAAGGTATCTAGATTACGTCCTGCTCAGAGGAAACGCTACTAATTCTTCTCCTCGGTGCATGGTCAGAAAGAAATGAAATCTCCAAAAGGGAAACACCAGCAGGAGATGCTGTCTGAATAATTCTAGGGGGAGTATGGTGTTTTCTAGGTATTTTGAGGGACACTGGTCCCTCAAAATACTTAGAATTATCTCCCTAAGCTTACTTAAATACCTCCCTAAGCTTACCATTTCTAATTCTTGCTTCTCTTTATGGGTCTCACTTTCTTTCTTCACTCTCACTTTTTGAAGGAAGAAGACTCTTTACTACCAATTTATTTCTGCAATTCGTCTGAGTATGTGAACCAAAGTTTTTGAAGATACCACAAACATGGTAGACAAATAATCAGCACCAAGGTCATTTGTATCCAAGAGGGGAAATCTTATGGCCACATCTAGTGAATTTTTTAAAAGGGGAGATCTCTCATGTTACCAAAACAAGACAACTGTAATATGACCAAGTACAAATAAAAACGCCACGAAGTTAACAATAAATGCTAATACATGCGCTAATACCTCAATGAACTTAAAACATATTTAGCTTTAACAGCAGAAACACAGCAACAATAAAACATCAGAACAAAAAAATATCACTGTGAATATGTGAAATACCCTGCACTTGAAAGAGGAAGGGAAGGAATGGCCTATCTATGAAATGAATGCAAGGCCTACCTTGGCAACAGGGTAGAGAACCATCCTGACTAGAACATTTTTGGCAAAAATGTCACATACTTCTATCTAAGTATAGAGAGCTACTATCTAGTTAAATAATCTAGAAGAAAAGTGTGACTTATTTCCCCTTTATAAGGAAATATACCAAAAAATGGCAATGGAGGTCTTGAGCAGAACAGGATCAGTCTGATACTTATAAAGAGCAACAAAATATGGAAAGAGAGGGTGGTGAGGTGCATTATCGAAGCAAAGGGTGGAGCCCGAGTTTAGGAAGGCTTCCTATGATGATGAATCAGACCAGCACATGATAACCAGTTGATGTGGATGGCTGGATCATGTAAGATAGGTCAGACATACAATGCCATGGGTAAACAAAAGATTCCAAGAATTGTTACAGATTTTGCTACAGGACCTACATTTTATGATGCTGATCAGCGAGGTGAACCCTGAATGGAAACCTGTTGAGAGAGGGGGAGGGAGGTTTATAATGCTGTAATAAGCCAGACTGCATGTACAATGTCTTACAGGTGCCCAACCAGATTGCCTGAATCAGCCTTTAATGGTTTGGGTAACTTGATGTTTTGAAAACAGAGAACTATACATGCAACCTTACAGACATTAAAAACAGAATGAGCAAGAAAAACTAAACAGCAAAATCAGATGTGGATGTCAGTAAGGTATCTCCAGATTCAAAAAAGTAATATAGGTGGTGGTGGTGCTGCGGTAGCGTTGTCGCCTCACAGTAAGACACTGACCGGTTCGACTTTCAGCTAGAGCGTCTTCTGCGTGGAGACATGCGTGAATGGGCATACCTTCATTGAAGGTTGTGCGTTAGGGCTGGCAACTCAGCATGTAAAAATCAACTGCCAATCATTAGCGGACCGGAGTTCCGCTGTGGTGACCCCTAACCGGGAAAAGCCGAAAGACACAACAACAAGAGATGAAAAGATAAACCCAATTTCTAATTCTGAAAATGGACAATATCATCTATCTAGAAGACAATAAGTGCTTTCTAAAGTATCTTTCTACCCTTGATATAACCATGGGATAAGAGAAGGTAGAAGGGTTGTCTAGTCCACATGCACTTTGAGAAAAAGTTATCTCAGTACAGGAAATGCCTCATCTTGGTGTAGCAGACAGACGTCACTGAAACAGAAGTAACCATATGCTGTGCTTATGCAACAGTTTGAAGACTCTGGGTAAAAGAGATAAAGGAACACCCAAGACTAACCACCATGATGTTGTATAAACCAAGCTGTTGGACAGTACAGTGTTTAACTCTAAATACTCCCTTAAATTTGGTTCATATAAGGGTATTGCCCACACATAAACATACATTTATCTATTTATCTTTGTTTACTAGGAAAGTGAGACTATGAATAAAACTCCTTTTCATTGGAGGCCCAGGGAGAAAAACTCCACATTTTTTTAACAAATACATAAAATACAGTTACAATATATCAGAAATAATACAAAATATAGGTAGATAAGTATACATACATGAGAGAAAAAGCTTTACAATAATTTACATAAACATCATTTAGAAACACAGCATGTATATAACTGATGTTGAACATTCATTAGAAACAGACACAGGCTTGTATATAGCAAAGACAGACAGAACATGACCTACACACATTCCCAAACATCTCCTCTAAAGAATGCAGAAGAAAGGAAGACGAAAGACATTTTTTGGAACTAGCTGGATATAGAAATAAACTACCACTTCTGCTCAAGAAAGGAAAGAGGGAAAAGGGTCCTAGACAGACTGGGATAAATACTGGAGATGGCTTTATTTAACAATACAGATTGGGGTCAGCTCCATAAATGAGACTCGATAGGTGCTCCATACAATTTAATCAAAACCAAATTCAACAGTCAGGGTCAGTGCTGAAATATATGAGATGTCTGAGCCAAGAAGGACAGTGAGACCCTATATTGGATTGATGTTCAATATGAACTTGAGAATCAATGTCATTCTTGAGGGACACAAAAGGCTGGAGCTGAGAGGAGAGGCTGGCTCAGAGGAAAAACAACTGCATCAAGGAAAATCAGCACCGGACTCTAGTACTGAGAGTGGCATCAATGGGCACAGTGTTTATGTTGAGAAGAATGGTCTGCTCCAGTATCAGTGCCGATGCTAACTGATACTGAAGAATACTGATACTAGGAAAGGATTCTGGTAAAGATTGTGCTTCACTCAGAGAATTCCAAAATGGCTGCGCACTGAGCAACAGCCTAACGTCTGCTCTTCCAGTAGGAGAATAAAAACTGAGAAACTACAGACAGAGATATTGTCAACCTGAGAAAAATTCAGTAACTGGCTAGCAAGTACACTGCCTGAATATCTGCAAAGAAGAAAGAACTAAGAGTCTGAAAGAAAATCAACTAGAAAAGGTGTAGAGAAAACAATGACTGGGAATTCCTGCAGCCAGCAAAAAGCAGTTCAAGCTCCAGCTTTGGTCCAAGACATGGTTTCCAGTATGCTAGAGGAAAAATAAGTCAAATGTGCTCAGAGGTGATTAAAATAAACAAAACACTGAAGGAAACAAAGGCTGAAAAAAATGGAATACGCTTTAAACAGGTATTCAGATGAGTTGATAAAGTCAGATGTCAACGTGAAGAAAAGGCTGGATGAGTATGTGACTGCTCAAGAAGGGATGACTCAAATAATGGTAGAATTAGAGGACAGAGCATGTAGGGTAAATGTGAGATTTTCTGTTGTACCAGAGAAGCTAGAAGGCACAAATAAGCAAGTGGATTGATATCCCTCAGCAGGAACTGTTAACTGAAAGGGCACACCATGTGTATGCTCCAAACATGGCCATGAGAAAGCAGCCAAGACCCTTATTAGTACAGATGCAAACTTACCAGCAGAAAAAGATGATCCTGACAATATTGTGGCAAAAGGGCAAAGTATTAACATTTGGAGACAGTAGAAATTTTATGGAAAATGATTATTCACTGTACACCAGGCAGAAAAGAAACATTTATTCTAGTAATCAGGGAATGTTAAGAGGCAGGTGTGACATTCAAGCTGCTGCATCCAGCCGTCTTCAGAATATTTTCTCCTGGAGGATCAACGTCATTTTAGATGCAGAACAGGCTAAGGAGGAGATGCAAAAGTTTACTGAGCAAAAAATGAGCCACCAACAGAAGAGGACTCTGCTTCTTATTCCTGTGATAATGAAGCACACAGAGATCCTTTGCCAGTTAAACCATTTCCACTGTTGCAAAGTTAAATGTTTGAGAGACAGAAAAGCACACAAGTTGACCAGACTCAGGAGCACCATGGAATAAAACTGGAATCTGGAGTTGGGAGATGGAAATGAACAAGACCACCAACATGGAAATTAGTGAATAAATGTGAGGTTGCAAACTATCAATTGCATCTGTAAAATATGGCTGTATAAGAATACGTGGAGAGAGGGGACTTTTACTGACTTTTTACTGACTTTGTTAAACTTGTGAGGAACAACAAGGCATTTTCCTCACTTCATGTCATTAATGTTTGGAAGAACTCTGAAGGAAGAGGTTGAGGAAGGAAAAAGATAACTGTAAGTAAAAAATTTATTTTCTTAACAGTATTTCTATGAAACTTTTCACAATATAAATTGCATAATTTATAGTAAAGTAATAACTATTACATACAAAACAACTAAAAATAAAGTAAATAGGTGCCTTTTTTCCACTTCTCTTTCTTTATTCTCTTTGACATTAAGAAATGTAGGCATTACAGTGCCAAAAGGGAAGAAAAGCTAGACAAATGCATGTCTAAGTTAATAGGCTGTAAAACTGGGTTGCTGAAGTGGGAGATAGGGTGTAAAAGTACACAGATCATAATATATTTTAATTTTTTTATTTTATATTTGTTGACCGGGCTAGTATAACTGGATATATGTCCATTTTCAATAGAGGCCCGGGGAGAAAAGTTCCACATAAGCAAAACTTACAACTTCAGGTATAGATAAATAATTATGTAACAACTTAAGGTACAATACTATTTTAAGCTGAAGAATACACATGTTATATAGACAAATGTTATTATTAAAGGAGCAGAAGATAAGAAACAGATAGAGCAACAAACTATTTTAAAGTGGCACACAATAAGAAAGAGAGGTGAAGAAAAAATACACAAATAAATGTAACAGCTCAAGGAGCAGTATTTAGCAGAGAGTTATACCATTTATCTTATAGTAGCATAGCAACTTAAGGGAAGCATGTAATAGGAAGTATAAATAAAGTTTATATGGATGTTTTTATGTGATAAATAGATTACTGCTACTAGCTAAGCAAGTACACAATTAGAAAAAGATTACGTGAATGCAACTGTTATAAAGACTAAAAAAGTAAAGGTGAGACTATTGCCTGAGGCATGGAGAGAGTAGGAATCCAATTGCAAATGGTAATGTGGGAAGGCTACAGAGAAAGTGGTGGTAAGATTAGTCTGGGTTACTACATGGGCATAACCATTGGTTACAAAAATGTTGTCCGAGTTGTTTTTTGAACATTTTCACTGAGGAAAGAGATGAGAGTTCATAGGGAAGGAGGTTCCAGGATTTGCCAACAGTGATGGCGAACACAGAGTCACCGGCCTTATTTTTGGATTTGACTGTGGATACCAGTACTTTATTGGCTGAGCGAAGGGTTGTCAAATTACTACAGGGGGGTAAGAAGGCTAGTAAGTATAGGAGAATTTTTTGGAAGATAGAGGATCTTATGGGAGATAATATGTTGTTTAATTTGGAGTTGATTATGAAGTTCTAGGCATCCTAGTTGCTTTAGGTTTTGACAGTGGTGTGTTCTAAATGAGGAACCAGTAGCAAATCTGGCAATATTGTTGTAGGAGGTAGCTAATTTGTTAAGGTTGTTTTTTGATAGGTTGGTATAGATGGGACAGGCATAGAGGGTGGAAATTAGATGGGTGAGGGCAATAGTTGTTCTAGCTGTTGGAGTAAGGAAGGGTTTAATCCTATAGAGGAAGCCTAATTTTCTGTTTACTGTTTTTATTGTTGTGTTAATATGTATGTCAAAGCTAAGATTATGGTCTATTGTAACCCCTAAGAGCTTGGTAGTTGGGTCAGGAGATACCATCACTGGATATAACTGTGAAGTGAATTGGGGGAGACCTTTGTGTGGGAGTGAAGAGTAGTAGTTTTGTTTTTTTAGGATTCAGGAGGAGGCTATTCTTTAAGAACCATCTTTCTATGCTGTTAAGCACTGTTTGGGTAATGGCCTGAAGTTGAGGTGTAGAGGTAGCTGAGCATATTAGTGTGGAGTCATCAGCATATTGGATACATGTAGCTTGAGGAATGATCAGATTGAGATCATTTATGAAAATTGATAATAGGAGAGGGCCTAAGATAGAACCTTGAGGGACTCCTAGGGTAATAGGAAGGTGAGAGGATATATTACTTTCCCAGAGCACAGCCTGTTGCCTATTCTCAAGGTAGGATTTAAACCATTGTAAAGCCTGTATATCTAGTGAGAGAGAACCAAGTATATTCAAGAGAAGTTGATGGTTGACCATATCAAAGGCTTTTGATAGGTCAATAAGGAGTGCTGAGGATAGAGTATTGTTGTTTTGGTTATTGTTAACACAGTCAGAAAAGGATAGGAGGGCTGTGGTTGTACTATGGTGAGGCCTAAAGCCGTGCTGGCAGTTAGATAGTAAGTGGTTTTTCAGTAGGTGGTCTAGTAGTTGGCAGTGGATACATTTTTTCATAATTTTAGCTAAAGGGGAGAGTAAAGCTATTGGGCGGTAGTTTGAGAGTTCAGTTGAGTTACCTCCTTGGTGGAGTGGGACAATATGGGAGACTTTCCAGATAGATGGGATTGTTCCTTCAGTGATGGTTCTACTTATAAGGATGGAAATAGGAAAGGATATTGCTGTTGCAGCTATCTGTAGATATTCTGCTGGTAGATGGTCAGCTGAGGGGGTGCAAGGTTTTAGCTTATGAAGAAGAGTGCAGATGAGGGATGTTGGGACTGGTTGTAAATTAAATGAGGGGGTTAAAGTCGACAAGGAGGATGATAGACATGTGCTAACAGGAGGTAGTGAGTTGGCGAGAGTTTGGACTGCTTCAGTAAAGAAGGTATTGAAGGCATTAGCAATAAGCTTAGGACTTTCATAGTTGGATCCTGTTGGGGTGGGAGTTTTGGACTGTCCTGGGTGAAGGAGTCTGTTAATGCCTGCCCAGAACTTTTGAGGTTTATATTGATGGGTTTGCTGGTTGTTGTGATAGAAGTTTCTTTTATCTAGTAGTATAGACTTTTTGGTGGCATTTCTCAACTATCTAAATGTTAGATGATCAGCAGGGTTTTTAGTTGCTCGCCATTTGGCCCAGATTTTATTTCTTTGTATAATTTTGTGCCTTGTCTCTCTTGTTATCCATGGAGCAGTTTTTGTCCTATTTCTCATTGTGCGGGATGGGGCATGATGGTCCAGGATTTCTAAGAATTTGGCATTAAAGTAGGGTACAGCTTCGTCTAACTGGAGGTATTTTAGGAGTGACCAGTCACATGCTTTCAGTTCAGTTTGGAAGTTAATAGGGTTAAAGTTTTTGCTGGACCAAATGTTTTTTATATAAGGTTGGTTTATGAGTATTAATTTTTTGTCTGATTATGTAGGTCAGTGAGTGGTCACTGATATCATCAGGAAGGATTCCGGAATCATAAGAAAGGGGCTGACTGTTTATTAGTATCCAGTCTAGAGTTGTTTCTTTGTTGTTGGGTTTATGGATCCTGGTGGGGGAGGTGACAGAAAAACCATAAAGGTTTATGTGGGTAGTCTGGTTGTCTGAGATGCAGGTATTCCAGTCAATATTAAAGTCACCCAGGATAATGGTTTATTGTGGGTAGTTGGTTGACAGCCAGGAAAGAATATTTTCCAAGATGGTTATGTTGTTACCAGGAGTGAGGTAGGCGCATATTATATAAATATATTTGTAGGCGTTGATTTGGAGTTTAGAAATAAGGATTTCTGTTCTACTAATAAAAGGTGGTTGCACATTTATTGGTGTTAATTGCAAATCTGCTTTGTATAGTACTGCTACACCCCCGCCCCTTTTGGTTATTCGATCTAATCTCATGATATTGTAACATGGTGGGGTGAATTCATTGTCCAGTGTTGCAGGTTTTAACCAGGTCTCTGTTAGGCAAAGGATGTCGAAGGAGTGGATATCTAAGAGGGCATGGAGGTGGGCAACTTTATTGTTTAGTTCTGTATATTGAGATGAGCTATGAGGAGGGAGTTTGATACTTTTGTGAAGGTATGAGAAGTACAGTGATTTTGTTTGGGAGGGTTAGTGGTGGTTGTTTTGTTGGGGCCAGGGTTTGGATGGATGTCACCATCTAAAAGTTTAGCATTTTTAATCCTGTGTATGATATTTAGGAATTTACAGGGTGCATATTTTGTTTTCTTGGGTTGGTTATAGTTGATGTGGACTAAATGATGAAACTTTGGCACTAAATAGGTGGGTGTAGAGGTAATATTAATGTAGTTATGGTAAGGTAGTAGGTCTGTCAGGGTTGCTTGTTTAAGGGACAGGCTGAAGTTATTCAATGTCAGATGTTCATATTTAGTTAGCACATAGGTTATAGTTAGTAAAGGTAAGATGGCAATTAAGAGGAATAGTAGTGGGTATTTGAATCTGGGTATAGCGGTCATGGTGATAAGTTAGGCAAATAAATAAATTGGGGTAAGGTATTTTTAAGAGGAAGAGAGTGGGGAGGTGCTGCAAGGTTTAGTAGGTTGGGATATAGAGTTTGTAAATTGATTAAGTAGTACTAGAAGTAATGAGTTTCTCTAAGTGGTGAGTTTGGGTAGTTAGCATGTAATGAGTAGGAGGATGAGATTGGTTGAGTAGGAGTGGGGGTGTGGCCACAGGAGGTTTATGGTTAGGACCCCTGGGGGTGGGTGGAAATTGGGGGGGGGGTAGGGGAGCGGAGTGAGCCTGCAGGGCGAACGGAGCGGGTTCAGACATGTAAGCAAGTAAGTCAGCAAAAACCTAACAGTAAGCAGCTAACTACTGGGTACCTTAGTTGAGAAGGAGTAGGTCTAGGGAGATCGGTAATAGTGGTTGTGAAGGTAAGTGGGAGTAGAGAGCAAAGCTAGCAGAAAGTAGCAGGTATAGTGTAGAGATAGGGCAGGAAGACAGTTCTCAATCCTGGGACAGAACGTTAAATTCTTTGGAGATCAGGGAAGGATGGATGATTTAGGTTCTATCCTAGTTTAGAATGCCATCTAGTGGTCAGATATAGTTATAACAACAGAGGCAAGTGAGCAGAGAGAGATGTTTCAAGGTTTGGGAAGGCTCCTATGGATAGTTGCAGGAGACAGCACAGGAGTGATAAAACATCTAAATGCTAGGGTATAGAGAGGGGAGTATGGCTGCTGGGTAACCTGGCTAAGGTAGCATATAATACATACACAAGATATTTAGCAAGTGTTTAAATATTACCACTTTATTTGATAACACATACTTTCTTGCCTCTTAGTGAACAGGGTTCATTAAGCAGGACAGCAAGTCTTTATGCTATAGAGGAGTTATATGGATTTGGTTTGCATGGAGTCTTTTCATCAGGTAGGTATGTTCATAAGGTATTAGTGTAGGACAAAAGTTTCAACTCTAGGAACAGTGAGGACAAGAAAAAAAACAGTGAAGGGGTAAGAAAGACATTTAAATGATAGAGTAGTACACACAGAGCATGCAGTTCAAACAAGCTAACATGTATTTAAAAATATAGTTGGGGTAGTACTCAGAGCAGTTGAGTTCATACAAACAATTGAAAAACATTAATTGCAAAGTATACAGATACCAAGCAAGGCATACCCACATCTATTCAAGCAAACATTTGAAAAACATTCATTGCAAAGTTAGCAGATACAATGCAAGGCATCCCAGCACCTATTCAAACTAACAAAATGTACAGAGTACTCATACAAGTAGAGAAAAGGTCTAAGCAGTGTGCAACAGTCTAGCTAGGAAATACTTAAATAAATGCTACAGCATGGAGCTAGGTTCAGAGTGGTATAAGCAGTAAGCTAAGGTAGTTAATTACAAGAGAAGCTAGTGAGAAAAAGATATGTGCAGTTCTTGCTTAAGCACCTGACCAGGCTAGCATGTAAGCAGGACAGTTGTATGCCATGCAACCAAGATAGTGAATATCTAACATATAATAGGCTAGATGGGGAGGCTAGGTTCTTTTGTTGACTTAACAGTGCTCTATTAATATTTAGCAGATACTACTGTGTTTTTGAGCACATGCTCAGTTAGTAGTACTAGCCCAAGCACTGATACAGGCAGTCATGGAAGCTGGGACCCGGTAAGCCCTGAGGCCAAAGAAGACATAAGCCATTTCGCTTGTTAACTGAGGAGCCATGACACTAGTTCTATCACTCACGGACAATGACAACTTTGCAGCACTCCTTCACTTTTGGGCAAAAACACGCTATTGTCTAGCGTTTGCTAGACAGAGTGGAGCAATAAATAGCTTTCTTTATTAGAAAGCAACAGTTGTGTACACTATCTCTACACTTACTGTACTACAATAAATAGCTTTCTTTATTAGAAAGCAACAGATGTACACACTATTTCCATAGTTCCTCATATATATAGATATATATAATATATATAGACCTGATATGTTTTCTCTTACTTTTGTATAGGTGAATGTCTGGATTAAAGTCCTTGGCTTAATCTAATAATACATAAAAATAAAAAAGGCAATCCAGCAACAGCAGTAGGAAACCAGTACTTCAATAAAAACAATAAAACACAATACTATGATAAGCACTTTCATCACATTTAAGATACTTCATCAGATAACACTTTACCTATTTTACTCAGTTTAAATATCCTTTTTAATTGGCATGACTGAACCAATTAAACATATAATTAAAATGTGAATCAACTCTTCTCCTGCCAAGATCACAGCATCTGTTAAGGTACCATCCATTGAAGGAACATAAAAATAACAGTTAATTAAACCAAATTCATTTCCAGAATATATAATCTACTTGTTGTCACTTGTGGAAACAAGACATTTATAAATAATTCAAAAGCTGTCCATCTCTCAACCCTACACACATGCTGCCTTCTCTTTCAATATTGGCATAAGGGACACATTCTCATTTAGCCCAGGGGAAAATTGCCTTTAATCTCAATTGCCACATAAGTTCTCTTTTCAATAAAACCAATTTCCAGTCACCTCCGTTCGGGTTATATTGTAAAATATCAATAATCCCAATTTCAATTTTGCAGACTTACTACAAACGAATGAGTGTTTATAGAGAGCATTGGTCTCCTTTTTGTGGTTTATTTCATACAAATGTTCATAAAGTCTGTTTTTTAAGGCTCTCTCAGTCTTGCCTATATAAAAGGCAGGACATCCTTCACACTTTGCCAAACATATAAGTTTCTTTGTACAACAACAACTGTCCCTAAATAGTACAGTACTACTAAATCCATTTTCTAACACTGTTTGGTCACTCCTTTGTATAAAGGGGCACTGTTTACATCTTCCACAAGTTGTGGTCCCTTTCCTTGCACTATTTGCAGTCTGCTTAAAATTTTTACTTGAATTGAAAGTAAACATAGGTGCTTGTCCTACCATTTCATATACAACGTTGTTGGCTTTAAATATGTACCACTTGTTCCTAACAATATTTTGAATAGGTTTAAGGTTTAAAGAATTGGTTAAATTCTAAAACTAAGGCTTTTTCATATCTCATTTCCCTATCAGGTGTCTTGGGCTTGTCTAATCCTATTCCCAACAGTGGCTTAAACTTTGCACCCCAGCCTTGATGAACTTCATTTATAATTTTAGTTACCATCATGTTCGGGTACCCTCTTTCCAGAAACATCTCCTTAACCTTGTCTAGTTCCTCCCTTACATCCCTATAGTCCGATGTCATCCTTGTAATACGAATTGCTTGCCCTCTAAGTTCTTCTTTTGCACAAATGAGTGGTTACTGGTAAAATGCAGGTAACCATTACAGAATGTTTCCTTTCTAAAGATGTTTGACTTAAAGCCACTAGGGGTATGGGTGATAATGGTATCTAGATAACTAATACTTTCCTTATTGCAGTTGACCGTGAATTTGAAATAGTCCGTACAATTGTTTAGATATACCTTGAAATCTTCAATCCCTTCAACAGTCCCATCCCACAAAATAAATATAATTAATCTAATAACAAAATTTAAGTGGAAACAAGTAAATATGAGAACACTGAATATAATGAAAAGTTTTCCTTTAGCAACAAAAAAGAAGTTATGTACTTACCATAACGTTCCATCTGAGTAGGTAACTTCATTGGTTAGCAACCTGTGGGTATCGGATCCGAGCCGGCAGCTTTATTCAGCTAAGATCCGAGCTCCAAGCTCCTCCCTCTTACCCATAACCCCCTGCCATGGTCCTCAGATCGAGTTTGCTTAGTCTTATAACTACTACAATCAAGATCAACTAAATTTCCTAATCTGATGTTATCTGGTACAGAGAACACAAGGTCTTAAAAAGACGAGCTACAGGTTAGGGGGACGGGGGGGGGGTTGGTTGCTGACAAATGAAGTTACCTTCTCAGATGGAACGTTATGGTAAGTACATAACTTCTTTATATGAAGTAGTTAACTTCATTTGTTCATCAACCTGTGGGACAGAGTCCCCAGCTACCTAAACTTGGGAGGTCCTCATGGAAGAATATTCCGGAGCAATCCAGATCCAAAGGACGCCCTTCCTCTGGAAATTAAATCCAGTTTGTAATGTGTAATAAAGGTATGGGATGAAGCCCAAGTGGCTGCAGAACAAATATCATCCAAGGACACCCTGGACCAAAACGCAGCAGAAGTTGAAATCGATTGAGTAGAATAGGCGTGAACTCCGACAGGTTCTGGCCGGCCAGAACTCTTATATGCAAGAAGTATACATTGTGAAATCCATCTGGACAATGTAGCTTTTGACACAGGTTTACCCAAAAAGGGTTTTGCAAAGAATACAAGGAGTTGCTCAGATTTTCTATGACCAGCAGTCCTGTGTAAATAGAATCTCAATTGTCTGTGCACATCTAAAGAGTGTAATTTGTATTCACCTTTATTTTGATAATTTGGGAAAAACACTGGCAAACTGATAGATTGATTAATGTTGGACTCAGAGGCGACTTTAGATAAGAAGGAGGGATTGGTCCCGAGGGAAACTCTATCTTTATGAAAGACCAGATATGGAGGTTTGGCGCAAAGGGCTTGAAGCTCTGAAACTCTTCTGGCCGAAGTGATGGCAATGAGAAAGGCCGTCTTCCAAGATAAGTATTTAAGATCCACCAAAGCTGCAGGTTCAAAGGGGGGGGGGCAGTAAGAGCCTGAAGAACAAGGGTTAAATCCCATGGAGAGACTGCATCCTTCACAGGAGGCCTTAACAGGAAGGTACCCTTAATGAAAGTTTTGCAAATCTTGGAAGAAGCTAATGAACCGTGATCATTTCTTACATGAAAGTGTGAAATTGCTGCTAACTGGACTTTGACGGTGGAGGAGCTGGCACCTTGATCGAATAGGTGTGACAAAAACTCTAATACAGCTGGTATCGGGGCTGTAAAGGGGTCCATATGTCTATGTTCCATCCAGATCGAAAAATATTTCCATTTGCTCTTATAGACCTTCCTGGTAGAAGGTTTATGAGCGGCTACTAGAATAGCTTTGACAGAAGAGGAGATACCGGGAGTCCTAGCTATGATTGGAACCGGATCAACCAAGCTGTGAGCTTGAGATTGTCCAGGTTTGGAGTTGTCAATTCCAGGGGGTGAGAAATCAGATCCGGAGTGTGATCCAGAATCCATGGAGGATTGACCAGATGAGACCATAGGCAAGGGAACCACGTTTGATGAGGCCAGAATGGGGCTATGAGGATCACTCTGCTCCCCAACCGACGAGCTTTTTGCAAGAATCTTACCATGAGGGGAAGAGGTGGATAAGCATAAAGCAGACCGGATGGCCAAGCATGGACCAGAGCGTCACTGGGGGATTCCCTGGTGGGGGAAGTAGAGCAAAGTACTCGCTGCACTTTGCATTTGAAGGCAACGTGAAAAGATCGCAGCAAGGTTGACCCCACTTCAGGAAGACCTGCTTCGCTACTCTCGGGTTCAGAGACCACTCGTAAGGTGAGAGGATGGTTTGATTCAGCTTGTCCACCAAAATGCTGGACCGACCCGGAATGTGCGTTCCTATGAGAAAGCGGTTGGTGGAGATCGCCCATTCCCAAACTCTCATGGCCTCTCGACACAGCGGATAGGATCTGGTTCCCCCTGTTTGTTGATATACCAGACTACAGACATGTTGTCTGATTGAATCACAATTGTCCCTGAGGGAAGAAGGGCCTGGAGTGCTTGCAACGCTAACAGCACCGCCCTCATCTCTAGGACATTGATGTGCAACAAGGTCTCTGAGTGTGTCCACGTGTCTTGGATGGTTCTGCCCATGCAGTGCCCCCGCCACCCTAGGCGAGAAGCGTCCGTGGTCACCGTGGCTTGGAGTGGGGTCATAGAAAAGGGACGCCCTTCCCGGAGATCCGAGGATTGGATCCACCAGAGTAGGGACCTCTTGCAAACATTGCTGAGGGGAATAGTCATACTTAGAGGATGTTGCAGGATAGACCATTGGACCTGCAAAGTCCATTGCAGAACCCTCATGTTTAGACGAGCGAATGGTGCAGCCGCCATGGAACCTAGTGCCCTCAGGACCAATTCCACTGGGGGGCCCGGGGATTGTAGGAGAGTCATCACATGGAATGTCAAGGTTCAAAGCCTGTCCAGGGTTAGAAAGGCCCTCAAGAGGTTTGTATCTATCCTGGCTCCTATGAAATCTAAGGTCTGAGTTGGCTGAAGGGAGGATTTCTGGAGATTGATAGAAATTCCCAGATGAGAGGCCAAGTGAAAGAAGTAATTCCTGGCTGAACAGAGTAGATGCCCATTGGGGGCGGTCAGGAGCCAGTCGTCTAGGTATGGAAAGACCTGTATCCCCTGAAGCCTCAGGTGGGCCGCTACAACTGCACACTTTGGTGAACACCCTGGGGACTGTGGTGAGACCAAAGGGAAGGACCCTGAACTAATAGTGACTGGCTCCCAGCCGGAAGTGGGGAAACCTCCTGGATCGTCTGTCCATTAAAATGTGGTAGTACGCATTCTTGAGGTCTACAGAGCACATCCAGTCGTTCTCCTGTAGGAGTGGGAGAATGGATTGAATGGTGACCATCCAGAATTTTTCTTTGGCGACCGCTAGATTCAGAAGGGACATGTCGAGGATTGGTCTTAAGTCCCCCGTCTTTTTTGGCACCAAAAAGAACCTGGAGTAGAAGCCTGATCCGGACTGGTCTTGGGGGATGGGCTGGATTGCTCTTTTTTCTAGCAGCTGCTTTATTTCTCTGCGGCTGCTGCCTCCCTTTGATTGGGTGGGACATCGAGGAGGCTCCAGGGTCTGAGAGGACGATTCAGAAAGGGGATAGTGCAACCTCTGGATATGATTCAAAGCACCCAGCAATTCGTTGTAAACTCCCAAACTGCTAGGTGCCTCGAGAAGCGCCCCCCCTGACTGCCTCTAGAGTGGAGCAGTCGGGTAACCCCTCAGGGTTGCTGCGCGGGCCGATCCGAAAAGGGTTCTCTCAACCCGAAATTCTTCAGACCCCCTCTGCCTCTGGGCCGGCGTCCACCCTGTCCTACTCTGCCTCTGAAGGACGAGGGGTCCAGAGCAAAATAGGACTGTTGAGATTTCCGGAACCACATCTTCTTTTGTCCCATTTGGTTCCTGGAGAAGGACCTTTGAGGAGCCGAGAAGCAGATTCCGACGGCAGACGTCTTCCCGTCTTTCTCACTCTGGACCAGTGTGTCGCGGACGATCTTGCCAAACAGCGAAGAGCCGTCAAAAGGGGCATTTGCGAAGGATGCCTTGAAGGGTTCCGCAAAGTCGCAGAGGCGGAGTCAGGCATGCCGCCGTAAGACAATGCCCGCTCCGCTAGCTCTAGCGGCTCCTTCCATGGCATGGGAAAGGAGATGCATAGAAGTGTTCGAAATGGACTTAAGAGTGGCCATTTGGGTTGAGAATACTTTCTTATCCTCAGTCGACATGGACTCTGGGGGCGACCCTGCGTATTCCTTGATAAGATCCCGCTGGAGTCGTATGACATGTGCCATGTAGTTCAGCAACCTTACAGAGAAGGTGGCTGAAGCAAACATCTGCTTCCCTATGCGGTCCATCGTCTGAGACTCCTTGTCGGGAGGATGGACCGAGGAACTCTCCTGGGCCAGTTCCTTCTTGGTGGCAGCCGCCACCAACATGGCATCTACTGGAGCACCCTTGCTCCAAATCATCCTGTCTGTGGGTGGGCTAAGAATTTTGTCAGGTCTCTTTGGTATGGGCTCCACAGTGTCCGGTTCCTTCCATGCCCTGGTAGTAATCAGATCTACCAGGGGATCGGCGGGTGGGGACACCCAAGAGGTAGATGGGCCTGCGTCAAACGCCTCCAGAAACACAGACTCATTGGAGGAAGGCTTTTGGGCTGACCACCCCCCTCTAATACGAAGCGTTTCCATAATGTCTCCGAAGGAGACGTCCTCGGGGGGTGACCTTGGGGAACCTTCCCCTTCCTCTAAGTCCGTGTCCTGTGTCAGGGACTCAGGTGAGTCCAAGTGCCTCCTCTTGCACTTACGTTTGTGAGGAACCTCCTCGGGGGGGCTGCTCGAGGATGCCTCACCAACCACATCCTGTTCCTCTGAGGGAACCATCTGGGATGTAGGCGCAGGAAGTCCCTGTGGCCGGGTGATGGAAGGTAGGCCCGTCTGAGAGGGAGTGATGGGTGGAACTGCAGCAGGAGCCTGGGGCCTCGTGTCCCTCGAAAAAACCCTCTCCACAACATCGAACGCTGAAGGAGAACTGCTCTCTCTGAGCTCCGAGAGCAGCCCCTTCGGATCCGAGGTGCGGACCGGAGCCGGCACCGATGCATTCGGATCCGAAGGGCCAGTGTGCTCCAACTGAGACGGAGCCGAAGACACACTAACACCTCCGGATCCGAAGCTCAGCTCACTGCTCTGAGAGCTCGGATCGGAAAATGGACCCGATAAGCTCGAGGGTATGGTCGGAGCCAAAGAAGGGAGTACTATCGGTGCCGAGCCTCCCCCGGGTCCGATGCTGCCTGGATCCAATGGCTCCAAACCCCGGAAGTGGGTCGGAGAATGAGCAATCGGGGTGAAAAAGGGGGTCGAGCTCTCCCCCCGGAGGGGGGGGGGGGAGACAGGATCACTCCCATCTGCAGTTGGGCCTGGAGAAACCTACGCATCATCTGGTCCACATCTGCATCTGACAAGCTTCTTGTAGACCTTGACGAGGCCACCGAGGCAGGCCTGCAGTGATGCCTCGAAGACCTCGAAGGCGACCGGGTCTCCTCCTCCTCCTCCGGCCCCGGGGAAAAACGGGGAGAATGGAACCAGGAAGGAGAAGTCCCGGAGGCCCTAGGAGAGACTAGCTGCTTCGCTGGCGGAGCCGAAGAGGAAGCTTCGGCTCGCCGCTTGTGGTGCCTGTCCTTTTTTCTCTCCCTCCTAGATTCCCTCCCCTCCTGAGCCTAGGTGGGAGGGTGAGTCCTGGCCAGGGGAGCAGGGATGGCGGGCAGAACCACTGCAGTAGCAGCCGGTGCCGCTGAGGGAGAAGAGGACGAAGCTGAGTCCGTGGGCAGAAGTCCCACCAGAATCAGCTTCGAACTCCTATCCCTCAAAGCCCTGGGGTTGAAGGCTGCACAAATAGTGCAGCCCGAAGAAAGGTGGTCAACCCCAAGGCAGATAACACACCGAGTGTGGCCATCCGCCGGGGATAGCTTATGGCCACACTCGGTGCATTTAGAGAAGAAAGTTTTAGGGGCCTCGGCCATAATTTTAAAAAGGGCCTAACCCAAACACTTTCACACACACGGGAAGAAGGAGACTAGCAAACTAAGAAAATATAAAGATTTAACACAAAAACATGGCTAAAACAACTACAAAAGGGTACAACACTCACTCGTTAACAATTAAACTAAAACTAGGTAAAAAAATAGAGAAAATTCTCTTCAAAACTCACGAATCCCTATGCCTGGAACTCGTTCTAGTTGCTTGAATAAGTCACGGCAAACGAGATCTAGGGACCGAGGAGGATGGCAGGGGCTTATGGGTAAGAGGGAGGAGCTTGGAGCTCGGATCTTAGCTGAATAAAGCTGCCGGCTCGGATCCGATTTGGATCCGATACCCACAGGTTGATGAACAAATGAAGTTAACTACTTCAGATTGTCTCATTTTGTCTTTCAGGCTGCAAAAGAGGAGTAAACTTTTATTTTTTTCACTCTTACGTTTTCATGGAGGCAAGTTAATAATTAGGGTAATAAAAGACAGAACACTAGTTTCTTCAAGGTTAAAAGTTAATGACCTCTGAAAGTATGCAAGTAGCTTTCACATCTGCGGAGGAGGGATAAATATAATCCAGTTAGTGTAAGAAAAAACACAGGCAATAACATAGCAGGGATAACCTCAATTACAGGTTAACTAGGGCCTATGTTAGCAGCTCTCTCTTTGGCATAAATTTTCCTATTAGGAGGGTTAAACTTCATTATTTGAAGATGTACATAGCTATGTGTGTTTGCATTAAGTTAATAGGTTCTGGGGTACTCTGGGAGTGTTTTTTATTAAAACAAACTGTCTTGTAAAATGTGACATAGGTTCCAATGTTGATGATAAAAAAAAAACCTGTATAAAGGATTAACCCGCCAAACATTACTGGGTATATGTATCACAAAAGCTGGAATTAGACAGCAAAAAACTGCCATATATAATAGGTGGGAGTAATGACTTCTTACCATAATGGTGTCATTTTCCATATTATCTTGGAATGTGGATGATCTCACAGATATAGACAAAAGGAAAGAATACTTCATTATATTAAGAAATGCACAGTGCAAATAGCAATACTACAGAAGACACATTTGGAAAGAAATGAGCATGTGAATCTGATAAAGAAAGGATTTCAGGATGGATATTCTACAGAATATCAGGAACAACGGAAAATAAGAGTTCTACTATTAAGTGCTAGAGGAGCTCCAGTAGTGATAGAAGAAGAGGAAAAAAAGGCAATAATGGCAGATTTACAGCAGTGAGGGGCTAATGGCAAGGGATGAGGATTACATTGGTATGTATTTATATTCCACCTGAAAATGCTACTTTGGAGCCTAATCTGGGAGAAGTAATCAACTTTCAGCAGGGAATATTACTTATTAGTCGAAAGTAAAATTTGATTTGCAACAATGACGAAATATCTGGGGACCTAGAAGGGAAAATATAAAAAAAGAGGGTAGACTTCTGTAGAAATTTAGGAAGATATTTGGTATGAAAGATGTGAATTCAGTAGTAGGAACCTAGAGAGAATTTACATACTATTTCCCAAGGTACAATAGCTGGACTAGACTTGACAGAAATTATATTTCACAGGAATATGTGCATTTAATTGAGAACTTTGCTACATGTCCAATAACTATTTCAGATCACATGCCAATAATTACCAAGATAAAAATGCAGGGTAATGAAGCAAGGATGAAACACTGGCACTTCCTCACCTACCTGTTAAAAAGGAAGAAATTTAAGGAAGCGATATTGGAAATTATCCAGGAATTATTAGGGAATATAGAAAGTTCTCCAGAAGTTATAGCTAGTAAGTGGGATAAAATGAAAGTGGAGTTTAAAATATGGCAGAAATAAAAGAAAAAGAGATTTGGTCAAGAAGTAATAAGAATTATTTAGAGAGGCTGAAAAAGGTTAAAGTTTTTCAAAATAAGGGGAATCTCACAAAACACCTGGAGGTACAATTGCAGAGTACTAAAGAGAAAATAAGGGAGTACATTGACAATATGCATGAGTTTAGAAGGATTGCTGTTAAGTAACTGTTTTTTATAGCAACTCCAGAGCACAAAAACTTTTGTCACAATGACTTGGGCAACAGAAAGTAGAAAGGGTTGTTGTCAGACTTAGGGAGCCCATAACAAGAAAAATAACCAGAGATCCTGTAGAAGTATTACAGATATTTTGGAAATGTTATGATAATTTGTGTAAAGCAGAGAAGTGGGGAAGTCAAGAACCACAAATGAAAATATTCACAGAAGTCTTAAATATGCCAAGGTTAGAGGCACATGAGGCTCAACAACTAACAGTTAAGATAGGTGGAGATGAGATTAAAATGGTGATGTATAGCTAATGTACAGGAAAGTCTCCAGCAACAGACACTATTCTGGTGGAAGTTTGGAAGTTAGGAGGGAAGAATGTGAAATATCTGGAAGGTTTTGTTTAACAGTATTTTAAAAGGTGGAAAGGCACCAATATCCTGAAAAAATGTGATGGTTGTAATACCTAAAGATAGTAAAGCTCCATCTGATCCAGATACATATAAACCCATTTCAATTCTAAACTAGGATTATAAAGTGTTTATGTCTATAACTGTTAAAAGAAAGGCAACGATGATGCCAACATTGATAGATATGGACCAATGTTTTTTGTGGAGGCAACCATTTGACAATATTAACAGAACAATGATAATCTAGAGGGAGGCACAATTTAAGACAATACCACTGTTATTGGTAGGTCTTGAAGCAGAGAAAGCATTTGAAAGAGTAAACTGGGATTTTTAGATGGAGGCAATGGAAGCATTTGCATTTCCTGATACAATAATAAGATTAATTAGAAGGCTATATGAGGGATCAGAGGCAAAAGCAAAATGGGAGGGTTCCTGTCTGACAAATTGTGTCAGAAGAGGGGAGCCAGAGAGGAATGTCCTCTTTTTCCTTTGTTATTTGCATTACATTTAGAATAACTCTCAAATAAAATAAGGGTCTCAGAAATTCAAGAATATAATTGGCATGCTGTTTAAGAAAAGTTGGCCTTATTTGCAGACAATATTATTTTGCAAATGACAAAACCAGAAAAGGACATTTCAGTGTTGTGGAATATTTTGAGACAGTTCTGGGTGTTTTCAGGATATAAAATTAATGAAAATAAAACAAAGGCTACAGCTGTAAACTACGAACTCACACATGAATTGGTCAAGCAATTTAGATATTTATGGGAACATGATACAATGAAGTATTGAGGAGTATGGATTAAAAAGGATTTGGTTATGGCAGCCAATGATATGTAGGAAGGGACTTAAAAAGACAATATAAAAACTGAAAAACTGGAAGTTATTGCCTATGGATATGGATAGCAAGATACAAGCAGTAAAAATGTTTTTAGTCCATTTAGTTGTATACACAGGTCATGCATATTTTTATCGACCAGAGTAGAAGCTGTAGGCAGTATTTAATAAAGAGCTGAAGAATTTTTTGGGGGAGGGGGAGAGGGCAAGAGTCAGGTGGGATAGGCTGATCCTCCCAAAAGAACCAGTAGGTTTAGGATTATCTGATTTGAAGGGATATTTTAGAGCTACACAGTTAAGGCTCTTATACAAACACAAGCAGAAAGCTACAATTCAAAGTGGAAAGGGATGATGCTCAAGCAGAGGTAATTCATAAAATAAGAAAATAATGGGATTTTGGGCATAGATCCTTAAGGAGACTAACAGCAGTCATACAGATTATTATATTCATAAAGTAACAGAAAGTATACAAAGAACTAAGCCAACATGGGAATGGAGAAAGGAGATTCTGCTGATAAAGATGACTGCAATTAGGGGTACACAGAATAGACAAGGGGGAACTGGAATTTATTAGAGGAAGCTGGCAAATGAACAGAGGTATTGGGAACAAATAAATAGAGGAAAGAAAGGTAACAGAATGGGAAGAGACCAAGAAGACATTTAGACTGCAGGCTAGTGATTGCCTTCCCTCTCAGTGACTGATATCCGAGTGCAGACAAACAGAAAGGGATGGGGAAACCTAAATGAAAAGACACAGTAATAGAGCATATAACATTACATGACACTATAGGAATTAATAAAAAGAGGTCAGAAAAATTTGGGAAGAGAGATTAGACATGCAATTCACAATGAAGCAATGGGAAGAAATATGTATGGCTCATGTCAAGAAGGTTTGCAATTATTTAGGTGCCAATATGACAAGTAGAGAGCCTTGAGTCCTGTGAGCAAAAGGAATAGGACTGATCTTATTACATCACTTACTTCAGAATGTGAAAGAAATGAGGACAGTAACAATTAGGAAAATATTTAATTTGTGAGTATAATTAAGAAATTTGTGGTGACCACTCATTCTCATCCTCCCTGATCTCTCCCATTTAGCAGCTGTGGTAGATGTGGTAGCTCAATGTGGTAGAGTCAATATATAATTTTGCAGCTTTGCAGAGTAAAGCACTGAAGAGTAAGTGAAATGCATACAACATATCTCAGTTTTCTAAAAGCTTGGCATTTGCACTAGCTCACACTTCAATTCCTTAACCAGTGCATTAACAAAACAATAAAATTAGGATTTTCTGAGACAAACCACAGCATTCCAGTGACACAGCTTTTTTAAATACATAAAGGCAAACAAGATATTACCTATCAACTGTGAGTAAAACTTCGATGCTTCAAACACAGACAAGACAAAAATAAATGGTGAGGACAATAATGAAATGAACATTGGTCCAAGAAATGTTCGAGGAACAACTCCAGGGAATTCATGATGGTCATACTGCAATATAAACAAAAAAAAATGTGATTAAACTTTTTTGTAACAGATAACTTTCTAACTCTTTGGTAAAACCATCCCATTGTTTAATACAATATTTTAAAACATAAACTCTTTCTGTAGTTAGGCCTAGTTAATAACTCCTGTTTTGGAGTCTTCAAATACAACCTACATCAGCATGACAACTAACTAAACTGTTTTCTTCCCTTTTCTAATTTAAGAATTATTAGGCGTAATTGCCAGTTTTCAGGGATGATACAGGAAAAGTGTACTAGAAAATTTAATTGACCCAGGATAACATGGCTTTAGCTCACTTGCAGATTCAGCTTACTGCTTAGTTCACTAAACCACCCAGCCAGTAGTCAATCTTTGAAAAGCAGACAGAAGGCCATGCCTGAAGAGGCATTAAACCATTCTATTTTTATTACAACCCTTAGAAATCAAAGCATGTACAGCACTTAGGCAAATATATGGAAGTTATACTTAATATAATGCTAAATTTATATAGGCAGGTCCATCCACAGCAACCAGCAGGACTTATGATAGCCAAACATCTAAAACTGTCCCAGGCTACTAGCTGCTCCCTCTTACCCATAATGCCATGCAATGAAGGACACTCTCTAAATCTTAGCCCATGCTGACATTGAATAACAGCTAAGGCTATGAAAAAATAAACAGCAACAACTAGGGAACCATCACAGTAAACTTCCTAGGTACCATCAGGACTGAGCAAGGAAGAAGGAAAGTGGTTATGTCTAATAAGATGGAAATAACCATACAGGTCTATAAATATGTGATTTCTGTATCTGACATAGGGAATTCAATCTTCATCAAGCAGCGGATACAGTTCCAAGCTTATCCTTCTAAGTGGACACTCATGCAAACATTTCTCTAATGATTATGGCTATGAAGGAGACCTAGAACTAGAGATCACATCCATCTTATACTGTCTTTCAAAACTATTTAGTGATGCCTACATAGTTGCTGCACAAATGCTTTCCAATGCTGCATTACAGAAAGCTTATGCAGAAGTTGCTGATTTACGGTAAAAGACTCTAGGTTCAGAAAGTAAAGGTTTGCTATAATTCCATTAACAACATTTAATGTGGCCTGAAAGCCACTTTGACAAATTCAACTTGGTAAACCTTTCAGCCCTATTTCATTTTAGACAAAGACCCAAAATGCAGGGAAACATTTCTAATGGATTTAGTTCTATTCAGACAAAATCCAAGCTGCTTGTGAACATTTGTTTGTTTGTTAATGTATTTATTTGCATCCATGTGTTAACCAGGATAGTTTGACTGTGCAAGAGGTCCCTTTTCAACAGAGTCCTGAGGAGAAAAAAGATTTAATTTTGTGTAAACGTATGTCACCACAAATATTTGTTCTGTATTCTTTTTTGTTCCTTATGGCGTATGTAACAGGAGTATTTCTCTCTGGGTTTTTGCTGAAAAGGGGTTACTTGTTGGCCAGTCAGACTTTCCCAGAAAAACAAATGCTAATATATAATAATAAAAGCTCCACATAAAACATATAAAGGTGATGAGGCATACAAGATATTAAATGCTGCACGTCAATAATACATAGGGTAATTATTACACATTAGCATTCTTACAAAACATACTGCCATAACAGTAACTCTTCAATATTCACTGAAGCAGTAGATCAAGAAATTAGATTAGTAAGTCAATGTCAAGTCAATACTTTTAAAGAGGATGTGAAGGAAACGGCACACTCTAGATATTTAGGGAAAGTATAGCAAGTGACAGAAAAAAAGATGTAAAGTATATGCACAGTAGGCTGGGTTGCTTGGATTAGTTAAGGGTAAATAAGAGAGAAGCATTAGAGTAAGATACAGAAAGTAGAACCGAGTTACTAAAATACCAGAAAGTGGGGGAATTTGGTGGTGAAGAATCGCAGGGTGTTGGAGAAGAGGTAAAACAAAAAGAGCAGATATTAAAGACAGTACAGGGACCTAATTTAGTATGCACTTTGATAAGGTAGGTAGGTAGCAGAATACATTTTAATTTCTAGGTATACAGATATGCAGAGTATTAGATGAAAAATGGAGAACTAAGTTCAAGGAATACCATTTATTACTGCAGATACATGTCAATTTTGAAATATGTTAGAGTTACTTTCTGTTCTATGGTCAGGAGATATGGAGTTCCAAATTTTTGCTGCCAGGATACTACAGCTAAATGCCCCATACTGATTATTAGATTTTGATGTAATTAATTGATTTAGATAGTGAGATCTGTACTGTTTTCTTGGCTCATACTCTGAGATGAAGAGGAAGACTGATGGGTATTTATTAAAGATACACACCTCTCATGAGAGTTATTGTTTAGCTTTGTAAAGCATCATATTTGGGTTTGTTTTAATGACAACGCTGTAATGCACAGATCCAGTCTGAGAGACTTGATCAAGGATGACCCCAAACAACTTGGTTTGGGTGACCTGTTCCAAGGCTGTATTATTTCTGAGAAAATTATGAGATATGTTTTTCTTTTGTTAACAATGAGTTCTGAAGTCAACCTTCTACTTTAATAAAGTGTATTTGAGTTTGTGTTTGAAGCTCTGTAAAATATCTTGACATATTAGGGTGGAGTTGTCAGCATATTGCATGATTTTTTTCACATTCAACTAGTTTGTGCAAATTGTTTGCGAACATTCTGAAAATTAGTAGTCCTAGGATGGATTGTTAAGGGACACCTGCAGTAATGGTGGGAAAGGTAGAGTAATAAATTGTAATCTGTTTTTAGATAACTTTTGAACTAGTTAACAGTATGCTTGGTCATATACAGCTGGTTAAGTCTATGTAGTCATACGCTATGAGGGATGGTATCAAAAGATTTT
This sequence comes from Protopterus annectens, assembly GCF_019279795.1. Classification (NCBI taxonomy): domain Eukaryota; kingdom Metazoa; phylum Chordata; order Ceratodontiformes; family Protopteridae; genus Protopterus; species Protopterus annectens. The sequence goes on from NC_056732.1 coordinate 584,391,949, forward strand.
GGCAAGTATAAGAATATTGTTGCAGTTAAGCAACTGTTATTCAGTTATGTTTTTATTATACTTAAGATGGGCAGGATGACTGTTTCTGTACTTTGTCCAGGACAAAAGGTATGCTGAGTTGAGATTGTACGTTGGTGTTGAAAGAACTCATTGTGAACATGTTTCCCCCAAGTATTTTGGATAGAAGGGTAAGTATAGTAATAGGATGGTAATATGACATAGAATACTCTTTTCCTCTATTATGGATGATTATAATGCAAGATGGTTTCCATACTTGTGGTATACAGTGACCCATTATTGACCTGTTAATAAGAACTGCTAATAGGATACACTACTGAATAAACAGCGTGTCTGAGACATTTAGGTGGGAATTAATCTGGGGCGAAGATAGTGGCTAACTATAATTTGTCTCATGAGGTAGTGGGCTTTGTTGTGTAATTTTATCTGATTTCAGAAGTTTGGTAATACAGTTCCAGAATAGCTTGGGACTGTTTTTGAGTTTTGTAGGTTAAGAAAATATTATACATTTCCTTATTAATACATTTTTCAGTTTGTTTCTAAGAAATTTAAAGATCTGTGATTATTTTTATCATGTTTTCTGGACTTTATTTTTTTGGATAATAAGCTTTTTTTATTTTATTTCCTGAGAAAAACAAGAGGCTGGCGAAATTTTTCTTTTCTATTTACATTTGGGGGTGGGATTTAGGATGTTAAGTGTTTCACTGGAGTACTTAACTATACTATCTAGTTGAAGATACTTTCAGGGGTTCAATTTACACTGCTGGAGCAAGTAGTTGAAATATTCCTTTGAGTAATTCTTTTTTTAGCTATAGCCAAGTGTAAGAGATACGCTTGGGTGTTTTAGTCATATGTCAAAAATGTAGACAGGATTATGGCCACTGATAGAGATGGGAAGAACTCCAATAAAACAGGCCTGTTTAGTATTAGTACCTAATAGCCAGTCTAGGATGCAAGACCTGTTTGAGCTTTGGTCCATTCTAGTGGGTTCAGTTATCATTCGTTAGGCAGTGTAACTTAATGATACATAGTTTTTTACTTATTTATTTCATTAGTTTTTGTATTTTGGTTGATATGGTGGACCAATACATTTGCACAATCTAATATTTTTATATTTTGCAGTACAGCAGTTATCCAGTACAGAACTTCTTCAAGCATGTCATTGTTTTGGAAGTTTGATTAGAAAGAATGTAAATGATTACTATGTAAAAAAACTTGAAAATAGTTTTGCTGTAGTGGCAAAAGCAGTAGTTAAGAGCTGTTAAAGGAAGGTACTGGCTTATTAAATTGTACTATGAAGAAGGCGATAAAGAAGAATGTGACTATACCACCCATCCTTTTTGTCACAGAATCAGTGAAAAGAAATTATACCCTGGAGGGGTTACTTGTTCATCTGACATAATAGGTTTTAGCAAGGTTTCAGTTACTGTAAGGATGTCAGGTTTATAGTATTTGTTGATTCACTTATATAAGTTTATCTGGCATTAGCACAAGTAAGTATTGGTTTATCTGATGTGAGCAGAAGTGAGTTGCCCAAGAGGAAAAGCCCCTTGCAGAAATGAAGGACACCCTGTACTACACCCCACTGCATGTCCACTCCTTGGCACTCTGCCAGGTGTGCGCCGGTGGGGGGGTTTGAGCAACATAAAGAAAAAAATCAAACCACTCCTGATGACTGTATGAATGTTGCTCCCCTCCCAGTCAACCCTTGCCCCAGTGATGGGAAATGAATGGAATGAGTGGCTGGGATGGAGTTACTGACAGATAGCAGGGTGGGGGGGGGGGGTCGAAGAGGCAAAGAAAAATCATATGACTGGATCCCTTGCATGATAGGTTATTCAGATTTCCATACTCTCCTATCAGTTTGTCCATCATGTAGGCACATGCTTGGTTAAAACAACCCTTTGCAGTTTTTCCAAGTTTCCTTCCCAGCCATGAAGATGTATCCCATGTCTGTGTTGTTTGTCTTTGTACAACCCTCTCTATATACTGTGCCTTTGTGTCTTTGCTATGTTCCTTCTTTATCCTCCTCACCAACTCCAACATACCTATTCTAACATATCCACTCCTTTCTTTACAAAAAAAAAAAGAAGAAAAGCACGTGTTTTAGAGGCAGGCAGCTTCAGAGACCCATCACCACATAGTTGAAAAGTCCCTTACACAAGTATTGCATGTATTCTCATGACATCAGTCCAACATATATCAGGGGGAAGTAAGGCAGTACACACGTTAAAACTTAGCCTCCATGTCCAACAGTGGCAGTTCTCATGTTGACTCCCTCCCATTGTAACTTGTCATTCTAGCTTTAGGGATGGGCTGGAAAACCCAGACCAGTGATGGATAATAAACACCAGACAAACTGCTTACAAATGATGTTGTATTGGAGGAGATCAGACTCAGGGGTGGACTCGCTAAATGGAAATACCTGTGGGATAGGACTGCAATCTCTTCAAATATAAGTAATAACAACAAAAATAAGATCAGACAAGAAAAGCTTAAAAGTTCAGAAGCAACAAAAAAATGACAATAGCCAAAATGCTTTCCTGGGGATGAAGTAATTTCAAGACAAGTTAAGGCAGATTAGATAAATTCACTTCCAAATAAGATACCAAATAAAAGAACTCATCAATCTGAGGATATGGAGGTCAAATGGAACACTGAGAATTTGTTACTTCTCACGATGTCTGAGCAGTATTCTTTATGTTTATAAGAGATTGTCCTCTATAAAATAAAACAGAGAAACTGATTGAAAGAAAGTTGGGAATTTTCCTCTATACAGCTATACTTTTTTTTTTGTTCCAGACATCTTCACATAAACTTGTGGTTTGGGTCTCCTTGACAGATTTAATTCATCAAGCAAATAAATATAAGGAAGGCATAGACTAAGATGGAAGGAGACAAATAAATAAATTCCTAGGATAGAAGATCTAAGAATGGGGGTAGAAATATAAAATATTATCTAAGAATCTTCTGAAAAGATTAACATACAATAAGTAGTCACACAAAATAATTCTAGAACAACTGATTATAAACAACAGACAGAGTGAAAACCTCTAATATGGAATGGTGCAAATAATTAAACTAAAACACATAGATCATAAAAGGAATACAGTTCACAAAAATTAATCTGAATATAGCACTGCAAATAAAAACTGGTATTGATGTTATGACAAAATAACTAAATATGGGCATGGAAGGGATGAAGAAGAAACAGTAAACGATTTAGAAACAGAAGTATAAGAAGAGGAAGAAAACAGTGAAGTAAGGAATAAGAAAGAAATAATTGAAGGATATCAGGAAAAGTTAATTAAATGTTTTGCGATAATAAGAATATTAGAAAAAACTGGAAAATTTAAATTACAGAAAAATGGGGAAGGAAAAGAAAAAAGAATAAATGAGTTATAATAAAATAATAACAAAAATGGCAATGAGAAAGGATTAAAGAAGATGACAGAGACAGATAGAGTTGTCATATAAGGGAACCTAAACGTACAAAAAAAATGAAAAGAAAGGGCATAACCCAGAAGACCCAAGTCCAAGTAGTGGCTCAAGTACAAAGAAGAACATGTCAAGGGGGATGAGAGAGAGAGCGGTAATGTCAGTTTCTACATTGTGGGAGGGATAGTGTGTAGCACTTTCCAGTTGGCCAGTGATCTAGTGCAAGCAGAAGCTTATGCAAAATGCCAGTGATTGGGTGAGCATAAGCTTAGATTCTCCAGCTGATGAGGGCAGTTCTTAGGTGAAATCTGTGTGGGAACAAGCCCATGCCAAGGCAACAACAGTGGTGGTCGTATGTTGAAACTACATCTATGTCAACCAAGAGTGGTTAGGATGGAATAAGAGTTAGGGGTAAACTACTTTCTAGCTTGTGCCTATGGAAGCTGCTGGCAGTTGGAAGTAGGACAAGACTGACAACAGACACAGATGGAGAGGCTGCCTTCAAGCCTTGGTCGAGGGAAATTCAGACTCTCCTTACTGATGGGATAGGGCTCCCCAGCTACAGTCAGGGATAGTTGGATGGATAGAATGCTTATTGGCCCCAGTCTAGAAGACAAGCCAGACTCAACTGGCTGGGATAAAACCATACACTTATGCCGTGTGCAAGCAGATGGTTAGGGTGCAGGTAGACATAAAAAGTACCCATATGGCTTCCTTGATAATTGCCACTATGGACAGTTCTCACCTCTGTATCTGAGCATCCAAGTGCCCCTGATTATGCAGAACGCTCCGCATTTAATGACGAGTGAAGCCACTGTTCCGCACTGAACAGCTGTGGCTCCGCTACATGCATTCTGATTGGTTTGTGTACTGCAATTAGTGCCAATCGGCATCACGGTATACAAACCAATGCATAGCTCTCTGCTGCCCTTCCACATTACACAGCGTTGGATGTGCTGTATAGTTTTTGATTGGCTCGTACACTGTGTTTACAGCCAGTTGCGAACGCGGTATAGGAGCCAATCAAGTAATGAGTCTCAGAAGGACGGGAGGCAATGACGCTGGCCACAGATCTGGGAGTTGTGTGACAACACGGTGAACTCATAAGTAAGCTGATGCTGTCAATGAACGGAGAGCTACTTAATATACAACAGTAATATTGCTGTTTAAAAGTTCTGATGTGTTGTTCTACCAGGTTTTCATACACATACACTCTCACAACTTGTATCTTTATGTTTCTGGCCAGATGATTTAAAGGATATTTGTGCTTAGTACTACTGGCTATTCTCTTTTGTATCAGCTAAACTAAATAAATTGGAGAAATGATTAATTTGTAAAGAATGCTGGCTGTGTTTCACGCTTTTGCTGCCAGTTATTTTTTTCTGTGACTTGTACTGACTTTTGAATGACACTTATTTTGAAAAATTGTCGTCGTTGAATGAGCTTCTTTTTAAGAAAGTCAGCTTCCATACGATTAAGAAGATTCGTTGAGAAGGTGATGTGTTTACAGCATTAGCTTTAACAAGATAATATTCTGACATTTTCATCAGTAAGAATTAGCTTAATATGTTGTGATTTTATTTAATTTTTTTGAAAAAATCAGACTGTACAAATAATATAAAAAAAACTTACCTTAAATGTGAATTCTCTATTTATTTATTTTTGGTCAGGACAGGAGATACCTACTTGAATTTCTGTTATAGTTTTGCAGCACTGAAGTATTTCCTGGTTGCATTTATGAAATGCAGGATTGCTGTTTATGGTTTAATCTAGCGCAAAATGATACATGTACTACAGTAGATAAACATTATAATTAATTTGTAATTCTTAAAGAATAATAATTCCGTGATAGCTAAAATATGTTGAGATCACGATAATTTACTATTAGTGTAACTCACCATGACAAAGGGAGTTACTTCCAGCACAGATGTCTGGAATTTTGTAAATAATTATATGTCATTTGTGAATATCAATATGATCTATATAAGATGCTTGTGTTACAAATGTATTCAAACTGTATGTCATGTGTATATCAAACTAGGTTTGTACAGACGTGCTGAAAATATATTTTATAAAGTACTGAGTTTAAAGATGTATCCCTGCTGGAAGAAAACAGAAATGTAGATGCACTATTGTAGCTGTTTAAATGTATATAAAGTGGGATGAAGACTTGGCCTACTGTGACTTACACCAAGGACTCATGTTAACAGTAGGTGCGGTGTATGTCCCCCTACTGGCCAGTGTTTGCCGGCCATAAACCCCAATGGTGTGTGTCCAGCTGCCCAGCAAGATAGGAACTGGGAATTTGAGCTAGGCTGTTCTCTGGTATATTGGCAGGCTACAATAGCAGATTATAAAATAAAGGTTTTGGATCTGAGAAGTGTCTTATTGAATTTTACAGATGTTCTACCATGCTCCATGGCAATGACATGTTTCGAGCAGTGCGAAAATAGGGTGTGCCACATTTTGACTATTTGTCCCACATTGTTAGGGTCTGTGTTCCACATTGGCCTCTTAAGAGGTTGAGACCTATGCTCTGTATTGCGATTACCTAATACTGGGGTATGAATAACACGTCCCACAGTGAAAGGCTTGATGTTTAACAAGGTAACAAAATGCATCTAAAAAATGGTAAATGACAAAACTGGTTGACAAATTTTGAAAAACATGGTAATATTCTAACAAATAAAGACCAAGAGAAATTTGTAGAAAACCAATGCACAGATGTACAAACCAGAACACAAGATCAAAAGAGACAAAAACCCATACTATATGTGACTTTACTAAGATATGTTTTAGAAAAGCAGGTGCTCTAGTATTGTGCATTGCTAATGAGTAACCAACCTTTTTTTAATGTAATTAATCTATTCTTAGAAAATGCGATAACATCCATAAATATAGCAAATATTTACCAAACCTTTACACATAACTTGTAATTGGAAATTACTTAACTTTAGCTAACCTGAATTTTTACATCAATAAAAAGAGCTTACTGGGGTCTATAGAGTTAAAAACGTAGATTCAAGAATGCAGGGAAATTGACAGAAGATCAAAATAGTCTGTAATAAGAAAATAACAGAAGCTAAAAAACTGACATCACAGATATAATTTAAATAAAAAGACTATTAAGAAGAAAAATCACAAAGACCCACTAAACATAAGAGTTATCAAAAGAAGAAAGAAAACCGTGAAAATGAACCAAAGGATTTTGAAGTGAGGATGAATATGGAATCATTGTTCTGACTTCTTTAACATCCCATAATATGTAATGAAGCCAGATATAAATGCATTAAAAAAATTTACTCAAATCAATCTTAAAACACTGTAAATTTAAATATATAATTTGGGTTAATTGGCATAAAGGTTCATCCCAGACAGATGTGTTTTTGGGAAATGGTAAAAAAAAAATCTAACCCTTCGTGGTAATGTGGTATTTATCTAGCTCACTATAAAGAAAAAAATAAAATCTGTAGATATGTCTAATATGATTTTGAACACAATAACAATGACAACAATGTACAAGTGCTAACCCAGAATATTGCAGAGTTTGTACATAAACTTTCTGAGACAGAAAATTCATTGCATATATTCAAGTATTCAATGTCATTAATTTACAGGAAACACTGATGACGAATGTAGACATTTTTTAAATATTTTAGGGCTCAAGCAAGACATGTTTTTCAGAGTCTAAAGGGAGACCTATTTACCAGAGTAAAGATAGAAAACAGTCTCTCGCCATGTCTGTTAGTACATGCTTATTTTGCTACATTTTCACTGGAGAAAAAAATGTATGTTTTTGTATGTCGCTTATAAATTCAGTGAAGGGGAAATACAGAAAAGAAATTAACAGAATTACAGAATTAGAAGATATAGTTGAGGAGAATGCAAAAAAAAAAAGCTGTTTGATAATATGAAGAAAACTATATGCTGGAATAGCTATGTTCACAAATTGCACAGAATCTTCTTCTTCTTCTTTCGGCTTTTTCCCGGTTAGGGGTCGCCACAGCAGATCACCTGTCCACTCATGACTGGCAGTGGAGTTTTACGGTGTCGAGTTGCCAGCCCGGCGCCTAACCTTCCACAGAAGGCACACACATGCACGCACTCACACCTAGGGCCAATTTAGAGTGTCCAGTCCACCTACAGCATGTCTTTGGGATGTAGGAGGAAACCGGAGCACCCGGAGGAAACCCACACGACCACATGGAGGACATGCAGACTCTGCACAGAAGGCACCCCAGCCAAGGATCGAACCGGAGAACCTCTTGCTGTGAGGTGGCAACGCTGACTGCTGCACCACCGCAGCTGCCCCACAAATTGCACAGAATATGTGTACAAAAATCAAGGGTACATTTTCAAAAGATGTTAACAGTTACTATATCATGGAAAACTCTGCTAAAACCACTGGATAAGTTTCAATTAATATTAAATAAAACGGGGCTAGAGATATCAATGGAATTATACTTTCAAGACAAAAAAATGGGGACTGCATCATAAGTGATGAAATGAAACCTGCAAACTAAAGACTAATGCAGGAATCAAGTTATATTTGCCTTTGATAATGAAACTATAAGTCTATTAAAAATCACATAAAAGAAGAAATAACAGAATAAGAGGGGAAGCTTGTATGTGAAGGATAAAATTAATCCTAATAACATCAAAAGAACAGAACAAACTATTAACTTTATCTTAAATAATTATTGGGGAAACATACTGCTATTTATCCCATATCAACTAATCACAGAATGTAGCCATGCACTGATAAACCGGCCAACACCAAAATCAAGAACCAATAGATGGAAGCAAGGAAAACGTTTGGAATCACTTTACTGCAAAACAAGCAGATAAGCGCTTTTTTCTTTAAGAAAAAGACTTCAGAACTGCCTTCATAACAACTTCACACTTAAATACTTAATAAATATCAAGTCATATGATTCAATCCACCAATAAAATCTTTTTCTCAATTAATTACATCAAGATCTTTCTAAAAATCTAAAACTTTATGAGCCAACACAAAGTATGTACTTATATATGCATATAAACATTCTATAATGAACCAAAATGACAGCCAAAACATGTGCTACACATGGTACCAATGGGAAAAAAAAAAATATATATATATATATATATATATATATATATATATATATATATATATACATATATACATATATATATATATATATATATATATATATATATATACACACACACACACACACACACACACACACATAAATGCAGATGTAAAAAATGCAAATGCGGGTCTTTTATTTGATGTGTGATATTTTATACTCATACTTATTCATTTACTTAATTTTATTTTACTTTTCTGTTATGTTTTAGGTGTTTTTGAAAAGGGAGACTTTATCTATTAACAGTGCGTCTGGTACTGTTCTTTAGACAATATATATTGAATATTACTTTTTACTCCTGCATTTATGTGTGTGTGTTTTTTTTCATTGGAATAATGAGTAGCACATGTTTTGGCTGTCATTTTGGTTCATTATAGAATATTTATATACATATATAAGTACATACTTTGTATTGGCTCATCAAGTTTTAGATTTTTAGGAAGGGTCTTGATGTAATTAATTGAGAAAAAGATTTTATTGGTGGACTGAATCATATGACATTTATTAAGTATTTAAGTGTGAAGTTTGTTATGAAGGCAGTTCTGAAGAAGTCTTTTTCTTAAAGATGAAAGTGCATAACTGCTTATTTTGCAATAAAGTGATTCCAACCATTTTTCTTGCTTCTTTCTATTGGTTCTTAAACACAGAATGCACTTGATGAAATATATGACAGCATTAATAGTATAAAACCAATAACAGAAAAAAGACATTAAAAAAGTAACAGTCTGACAAGAATTGTAACACTATACAGGGCATATAGAGGCATACAGTAAAAAATGCTCTTGGACAAGTAAGCCAGAGACTATGCGAATGGTAGAAAATGGAAAACTGAATACTGGCAAATAATAAAGAATAAAAAGCTGCAGTGAGTCACAGGGAAAATGGGGAAATATGTCAAGAGCTATTACAGAAAATGGTGTCAGCCTAGTTTGGCAGTTGACAGCCCAGAGTGGGAAAATCTAATATCAATGAGAATAGTACATACATGAGGATACAAGGTATTCCAATTTTAAAATAAAGTTTGAAGAAACAAACAGTCTCTGTATATGTTGAGTTATGTAAAACTGCTGAGATAAAATAAGCTAAGATAGTCTGCAACTGATTAAAGAACTATTTAAAAAGTTTATGTTTTCCACGTTCTTGGAAAGGACATATTACAGTACCCGTTTTCAACAAGGGGACAAATAATCCTTCTACATATAGACCCAATACACTTTTACATATGCTGCTAAATATTTTCTTAGTTATTATTTTGAAAAACTACAAATAGAAATTCACCAAACTGGGATAAGAAAAATGCAGTTTGTATATAAAGAAAATGGTCGTCTTTTCTAGTGTGCTTCCCATTACAACACATAAAAGAAATACTGTTCCTATCCTAGATTTAGGAGCTGCTTTTGCTCTATTAAATATGAAGAAATTACATAATTTAATGACAAAGAAATACAGGCTTAATCCGGTTGAAAATTTTCCTAAACAAAAATGAGTAAGACAGGGATGTCTCCTGGCTCCATGGCTTTTTTAATACACATTGATGGGTACTGTAAAAAAAATAGTTTTAGAAAGCAAGGACTTCTCAAAAATTGGAAGGGGTGTTATAGATGGATTTAACGGTCCTGACTTTATCAGATTATTTATAATTGTTAACTATGGCAGTACTCTGATCTGAGTAGACCATTTTCAGGTTCAGATTGGGGGAAGGTTGACAATGAAAAATATAACATGCCAGTTCTTTACAGAGGGTGTTTGTAGAACAACTGGATACAGTAGAAGACAGGTTATATAAGCTAAACAGTCTACAAAAAGCCAACCTGATACAAGAAAAGGTAAACAAGATAGGATGTCTCCTAGCTCCACGGCTTTTTTAATACACATTGATGGGTACTGTAAAAAAATAGTTTTAGAAAGCAAGGACTTCTCAAAAATTGGAAGGGGTGTTATAGATGGATTTAACGGTCCTGACTTTATCAAACTTTATTTATAATTGTTAACTATGGCAGTACTCTGATCTGAGTAGACCATTTTCAGGTTCAGATTGGGGGAAGGTTGACAATGAAAAATATAACATGCCAGTTCTTTACAGAGGGTGTTTGCAGAACAACTGGATACAGTAGAAGACAGGTTATATAAGCTAAACAGTCTACAAAAAGCCAACTTGATACAAGAAAAAGTAAACAAGATAAACAATGTACAAAGATCCATTTGTGCACATAGCAAGCATTGGATTGGATTTCCATCTTACCTTTTTAAAAATCTCAAACTCAGGTTGCCTGGACCTTAGCCATGTCTTTATCCTTTTAAAAATTAGCACAAGCCAAATTAATTTAAAATATTTATAGTACAAAGACCGTTATGAAAGAAAAATTAAAAAGTATACAAATGCGTATGGCAGACCAGGGCTTAAACATTAATAAAGTTAAAAGTAACATCATTATTTGCAATCAAGAGAGAAAATATGAAATCCAAAATGAAAAGGAGAAAATGGAAAAAGTAAACCAGCTTTTGTATTTGGGTACCACATTTCCGAATTGCCACAAATGGGGAAAACATCTTCAATGTCTAAAAAATGTAATACTCCACCATAAAAACAGACAGAGATATGGGGGAATTGATACACAAAATGGAGTTAATTATGGAGGAGAACACTAGAGCTGCCCAAGTCATTCTCTGGACTTCATGAAGAAAAAAGTTGTTTTGAATAAACTGATCAGCAGATAATGACTTGTCAAAAGAATGCATTGGATAAAAAATATTACTGGTACAACAGCTGTATACTAATAACCAATACACAGAAAATGATAGCTAAGGCATTAACAAAATATGAGCTCTAATATTTTAATAATAACAATAATGTGAGGGGAAAACAGCTAAACAGAAACTGAATTACTTGTCTCATCTAAAAAAATAAATCCTGGTGGAAAAGAAAATAACTATGTAATATTAAACACATATAGTGCAGTGGTAGCGTTGTTGACTCATAGCAAGAGGTTCTCCGGTTTGATTCTTGACTGGGGTGTCTTCTGTGCAGAGTCTGCATGTCCTCCCTGCGTTCGTGTGGGTTTCCTCCGGGTGCTCCAGTTTCCTCCCACTTTCAAAGACATGCATCTGGAGCATTTCTCCTTGGGCCTCCACTGAAAATTGGCTTTGTTCCAAGTCAGACTTTCCCGGTTAACAAATGTTAAATATTCTAAACTTTATAAATAACATTTAAAAAAGCAAAATTGTGAAGAATATAGGAGAATAATTTTTTAAGAATGCTATAAAATATATGTTGCAAATCAAACAAGGCAATGTTCTTGATTACAGATATAATTCTTGACTGCAGATATAAGGAAATGATACAAAAAATCAATTGTTTATGTAACAGTAGTAAAGAAAATTCACTTCATACTAAAATGATGGACCCTACTTAGAAATCTCTAAAGGGAATTTTTCGGGCCAAGGTATAGTGAAGAACTGAAGGTAGTAAGGATGAAGTGTGGGTTTTGATATTTAGCAACAATTAACAGTTGACTATAATAAAATAGCAAAAATGTTACAGAAAATATTTAAACAAAGGATGGTATTCAAAGCCTCAAGCATCACATACGCACAACGTGAATTTGCAAATTGTGCTACTACTCTTGTATTTAAATCAGCAACTAATGAAAAAGTGGCAGTAGCTGAGGAACTTCTGTGCCTTGCAGCAAAACACTTATTGTAGTTTCACATACCTGAAGTAGTGTAAATCGACAAGAAATTAATATCGTTAAGTGTGAAAAATTCTTTATATATAATTAAAGTCACAAATACTATCAAGAATTTTTTGCAGGGGGCAGTGGGCACGAGCTGCACTGACATCTCAAGAATTTCCGTGAAGTCCTGTGCTGAGGTGAGCTGAGTACTGCTGGCTTGCAACTTACTCAATCTGTTTTTAAGTTTTTTTTTTTTTTTTTGTATGGACACACTATTTTGGCTTTTACCTGGTTGGAAACGATGAAGATAAGGCAGCTGGAAACAAGGAAGAATAAATACAAGGGGAAATCCAAAATGTATAAATTAAGATTATGCTGGGGGAGGTGGAAGAGGATGAGCGATGGGTACTAAATATATATATATATATATATATATATATATATATATATATATATATATATCACACACATATACATATATATATATTTTTTTGCGGGGATAGACCACATTTTACATTTTTTATTTTATAAGGGAGGTTGGAGAAGTTAGAAGGCCAGAGTATGTAGGAAAGATGACTAGGGAAGAGTCAAGGAGTTATTTGGACAAAAACAGAGAATACAGACAGGAACAGTAGGGTGGGATGACATTGGGAGAGGAGACAAGAAATACAGATATCTGAGTTCAAAGATGGCGGCCATTCTTGTGAACACTGCTGAACTGCAGCTCTTCATTTAACCTGAGGAAATCTAAACCCTGAGTCGATACCAAGAAGCTTTTAACATCAAATCTTCGATAAAATAACTTCAACTACATTTAACTATCCTCTAACAAGAAGAAAAAACGGAAAAAAAGAATTTATTTAACAGGATTATAACAGATTAGCTAGCTCTGAAGAGAGAAGTAAACAAATGAACCGTGTGCTTTCTATACTGTAAATCTTTGCGTTGGAATAAGATGTCAAAAGAAGAAAAAAACATGGACATAACCACTACTAAAACAAAACTTTCGGAATTACAGTCACCAGAAAAAGATGTGATTTCCAAAAGACAAAAAAATACTAAAATACAGGAACAACAGAAGCCAGGGACTAAAACTAAATCTGATCAAGCATTAAACATGGAAGATATCAGAAATGCTCTGTTACCCATACAAGAAGCTCTGAAGGAACTGACTTGTCAAATACAAACATTTGGAAATTCCTGTACTCAATTGCTGGAAAGAATGGATAAGACGGAAGCTCGAATTTCTGAAAATGAGGATAAACTAACTTTACTGGGGGAAAAAAAACAAACCTACATGATGTGGATATTCAGGCTATGCAAAGTAAGATTCTGGACTTAGAAGCAAGATCCAGGAGAAATAACATTATTACTAGAGGAATGCCAGAATCTATTCAGTATAATGAATTAATTCCGTCCATACTACAAATATATGCATTGCTTCTAAATGACTCTGATATGGTGAAACAAATCATTATTGAAAGAGCACACCGAGCTCTGAGAGAACTACAAGCATCTAATATTCCAAGACCTGTATATGTTAAAATACTTAACTATCAAGATGTTAACAGAATACTTACTACTGCAAAACAAAGTGGAGGGTATATCATGTGGAAAAATAATAAAATATCCCTGGCCCAGGATTTACCTTTACAGCTCCGACAAGCTAGACAGTCTTCGTCTCCATACTGTAAATTTCTTATTGACAAACAAATTAAGTTTCAAATGAAACACCCTAATATGATTACATTTACAATAGATGGGACTGAACATTCTGTTTCTACCAAAAATGAGGCTAAAAATCTTTTTCTTAAAGTTTTTAAGGGTTTACCTGCATCAGAGACTTGAACTGTACCTTCGTTGAGACTGACATGCTTCTGAGGTCAGATCCATTGATTACTGTGCCTCGAGGACTGGGTAATCCTTTGTTTTCATTTTAAATGCTTTAGGCCTCTTCCAGAGTAATAAAACTGTTTGTTTTGGCTAATCCTGATTACCTGCGTTCATTACCCGACGTTTTATGGCTTCTACGAACTGTTTTCGTCGATGAGAAAGACAGGAAATGCTTAAAAGGCTGTCGAGGGTGTGGATTTCGTGGTGGCACTTCCGGAAGTCCGTCTGCAAAAGCGGTCTCCCATCGTGAATGTTTTACATGGTTTCCAGGTTTGGGAAACCGAAGGGAACTGTTTTAAACACTTTATGGTTTATTTAACATCAAATAACACTGTAGTATGGTAATTTAAACACATAGGAACATTCTTATTTACCTCCCTTACAGTGTTTAATAAAAATCTTCTAGTTATAATATTTAGAGAGGGTGCAGGGATTTAGTAATGTTTTATTAAAATATACTTGTCAATATAGTCCTTAATGTACTGTTTAGAGGTGATAGTTTATATTATATTAGTTAGATAGTGGCTTGTTTTAATATAAAACTGTGATAATGCAAACATATAGCCAGGGATATTAGTAGTTAGATGTATACTTGTTTTGGGATAGGGTTATAGTATAGCATTTATTTTTTTTTTTTTGGTTATATATGCAACAAAAAAATAACCTTGTTTATATATTAAGCTTTTATTTTTTTATGTATGCGGTTTATGTATAGATAGCCAATCCAGCTACTAAATTTTTTTTTCTTTTCTCTTTTTCTTTATATATAGTAATATTATATCTTCAATTTGATTTGCTTAAACAATAGTTAACCAAAGAGATGTAGATCATGGCAGTGTTTGTTAGGGAATGTTTAGTTTAGACTTTGTCGTTGTTAAGCTAGATTATATAGGTCTTAATTGTGGAACATGTTTGAAATTTTATAATTTGATGCCTTTGTATTTGTTTCTTTTCTTGACCCTTTTATTATTTTACGTTATACAAGACCTATATATGTCCTGGTCCGGGGTTAGAGTGGGTAAGCACTGGTATAGGACGGGATATAAAGATTGCTTCCAGATTATGTATGTCTTTAAAGTCACTTTATTTTTCTCCTATGTTTTCCCTCTTAAACCCTCATTGTACAGACAACCTCTGGAATGTGGGAATTAGACTCATGGAACGTTAAAGGGCTCCAGAACTTAAAGAAGAGGAAACTATTGTTACATGTATTGTTGCAGGCTAAGGCATTGTTTATATTACTTCAGGAAACGCATTTAATGAATGATCAATGGGTTGAAAAAAAAAAAAAAAAAGAAGTGGATTAGAGAGGTAGTAGCATCGGAAGGTAAGTCAAATAGTGCTGGGGTAGCTATAATTATTAAAAATCAATACAAAGAGAAGATTTTAGATTCTAAAACAGATAAAGATGGGTGATGGTGTTACATTATTCTTTCGTCCACCCTATTTGATAAACCTATTTTACTTCTAAATATCTATGCACCCTGTAATGATCAACAAATATTCATAACATCATTATACCCAATTTTGACACAATATGATAGATATTATATAATTGTTGGAGGGGATTGGAATGCTTACCAAAATCCGAAGTTGGATAGATCTTGTCCACTAAGAGCATTTAATAAGCATGCTGTATTAGCACTGAGTGATATTAAGGAAGACTTTCAATTATACGACCCTTTTCACTATTTGAACAATGTCAATAACACAAATAATTATACTTTTTATTCGCCATGTCATAAAATGTGGTCCAGAATAGATTTCTTTTTGATTTCAAGAACATTGATTAATTTAGAACCTATAGTTGTTACACATGCACGTTATCTATCAGATCACTTGAAAATTTTGTTGAGTTTTGCTAAGGAACTAAAGGATACCCTACGCCAAAGAGGTTATAATTGGTCTCTTAACCCAAATCTTTTGAATAAGGAGGAAATAATACAGGAAATCACAAATTACCTTAAAGATTTATTGGATAGTCTAAAGAAACACAACATGTTCCAGATACTGAATGGGCGACAGTTAAAAAACACAAATAAGAGGGATCCTTTTGCAAAAAGCTTCTTATTATAAAAAAATACAAAACAGAGATATTCAAAATCTAGAAACAAAAATGAAGATACTTTATCAAGAACTGATTCGGAATTTTAATGATCAGAGATGGAACTGCTTAAATGTCAAAAGTATCTCTTCTTAATTCAAAATAGTAAATTAACATTTCAGGAACATAAGACGTTAGTGAGGTATGCTAATTATGTTCAAACACCATCGAGAGCGTTAGCTAGGATCATTAACCAATCGAAAACAACAGTGCAAATTTCGGAAATACAATTCAATAATACAATATACTCTAAAACTGAGGATATCATTAATATTTTTGAGAAGATATATACTAATATATATGATGGGCAAAATGATGTGTCCTCGCATAGAACTTATAAACGATGTTTACAAACAATTAATTTTCCAAAAATAGAAGAGGATATTCAAAACGACTTGGTTAAACCGATATCCGCAGAAGAAGTAGTATACATAATTCAACATATGAAATCACATAAATCACCAGGTCCTGAAGGGTTGACAGTGGAATTTTATAAAGTGTTTGCAGATATTTTCGGTAAAATACTTTCACATGTATTTAACTATATAGTTAGGAATAAAATTAATGATCCTCATCTTAACGCTTCAAAAACTATTTTTATACATAAAGTTAATTCGGATTCCCAAAACCCCGATAATTATAGACCTATATCATTAATAAATGTAGATATGAAAATTTTAACCTCTATTATAGCATCTAGAATAAAAAAAATCATGACTTATATAATATCTAAGGAACAGACTGGATTTACGGCAGCTAGACAAACTAGTGATAATACACTTAACACTTCATACTATGATAGCTCATGCTAAACAAAATAATCTTAATATTTATGCCCTTAGAATTGATGCACAGAAGGCCTTTGATAGGGTTGATATAATTTTTTTGTTTGATCTTTTACCTTTTTTTAATATATCCCATGAGTTTGTTCAAATGTTACAAATATTATATAGTAATCCTTATACTACACTGTTCATTAATAGAAGTTTCTCTAAAAGAATACAGATCAAGAATGGCACATGTCAGGGCTGCCCTTTGTCCCCTTTACTATTTAATCTTTATCTTGAACCTTTATTCTTATATATTAAGCAGAACGTATATCATAATGCCCCAATAACTTATGGAACCAAAATATTAATGGCAGCTTTTGCTGATGATCTCAACATTTATTTTACATCCCCAATTTCACATACTGAAAAGTTATTAAAGGCTGTAAACGACTTTTCAGAAGTCTCTAACTATAGAATTAATTTGAAAAAAAAACGTCTTCCCTTTAAGAACACCTAAACCTTTTTTGTTACTGCCTTTGGTGGGACAGGTAATGTTTAAAGAAAATATTAAATACTTGGGTATTGGTTTTTCTATAGATAATAAAGACTTCTACATTAATAACATTAAAACAGTTTGGGACCAAATAGTATCTGATTTTGGGAGGTGGAAAAATTTACGATTGCCAGTATTAGCAAAGGTTTCAATTATTAAAATGAATGTACTACCATGGTTACTATATATTTTTAGGTCTGCCCAATTAATAATCCCAAGGACATTTTTTTTTTGTACTTGTTTTTGTTATATAATTGCATAATACTGTTTATACTATGTTGGAGCTTTTCTCCCTAGGCATCTACTGAAAATGGAAATATATCCAGTTAGACTAGCCCGGTCAACAAATGTAAAATAAAACAAATAATAAAAATATTATACACGTCTTAGCCTGCATAAATTTAACTCTAAAAACTCTCCAACTTGTCCATATTGTAAAAATCAACCGGCTGATCTTCTTCATATGTTTTGGAGCTGTAAATGTATATACAAACTTTGGAATTCCCTTAAGCTTCAACTTCAGAAGATGGGTTACCAAAGTACAACATTGTCATGGAAATTCATGATTTTGCATATTCCCCCGAAAGAACTCCATAGATCACAAAGTATTATATGTATTAATATTTTTTTATTAATGAAGCTTTATATAGCCACTAATTGGTTAGACCCATCTAAAACATCATGGGATAACTTTAGAGTTTTGGCAATAAGGCATATATTAGCTCACAAATTGCTTTTAAATCCGCATAATAAAAATATTAATAACCCAAAAATTTGGGAACAAGTATTTAATATTATACTAGCATAATACTTTTAATTTGAAGGATTTAAGAATTATTTATACACTTGAAGAGAACTTTGTAAATCAAACTGTTTACTACTTGCAGTGTTCTTAACTATTCTTATGTTTTTCTTGTATAAGTTAGTGTTTTACATGGAAGCATTCTTGTAAATATTGTATATATGTTTAGTGTGGTTGTTAGTGCTATTAGTTAGTAGTTTTTTTTTTGTCCTTAATTATGTATGGAAAATAATATAACAATAAAGATTTATTATGGAAAAAAAAAACAAATACAGATATCAGACAGACACAATGAGGAGGATGAAGAAATCCAGAAGGCAGCCTCCACGTTAATCTGAAGGACTTCAAATTCAACCCCCTCCTGATGGACCTGGGCAGGTTAAACCTGATGGTGCCAGGATGGAGGCCACCAATGGCCCTATGGTCAGAACTGACCAGATCAGAAAGTCTTTTACTCAATGGACATGTACCAACTCCTTTCCACTGCCCTCTCAATCGCACCCTCTACCAGGTCCTGAAACTTAGTGTCCTGGCTTACCAGGCTGTCTCACACTGGGAGGCCACCAGGAGTGGAGCCACTGGCCCCACCCTAAGAAGCTGCCCCCAGATGGCTTGGGAAAGGTAGTGGTGAATGTTCTCTGACTAGGAAGCATGCAGCTGAGCTGCTTTGAGCAATCCAGGACATATAAGAAGCAAACATAAAAGGGAAAGAAAGAAAGAAAGAAAGAAAGAAAGAAAGAAAAAATAAGAGAGAAAAATATGGAAACAATAAATGGACTCATAAGTGTTAAGTAACAAATCTATGTATTTAATGCCAGAAGTAAACATTGTGTTCTTTAATCTGAAAATGTCATTCCACAATATCACATATCTTGCTAATACTTAAGAAAATTGAAATCTGATAAGCTCAGCTTTGTGGGTTATTGGTATTACTTCTTCTTGTGTAAATTGAGTGAAAAAATGCATTAAGTTTTGCAATTAAATGTCATAAACAATTTGCAGTGGAGTATTGCAACAGTAAATATTGACAACTACAGTTTATGTAGCAGGTGTATTTTCACTAGCTAAGTACTCATTACTGACATAGCACATTTCCTTTCACTTCAGTGGTTCACTATAATGCTGTAATGCTGTCACATAAACCTCTTGTCACTGTGTATGCTGACATTGTACTGATGATATGAGAATGATGGCCTGAGAAGATGAAATCTGCTACTCCATTATGCAATGATACATTTATAACATTAAAACGAGATATGTATTACTTCATTTTTTTTGACAATTTGTCATAATTACGGGGCCATGACACCAGCCTGGCCACTCTCAGCTGGTGGTGCTACCTGTTGCAATTGATTTCTTCTGGGTCAGGACTGAAAAGGAATACAGAGGACAAAAAAACAGTGGCTTACTCATTCTATGTGTAGGTGGTTTCTGGCTTAAAAGAATTCAATATTGTTTTATTTCTAGCATATCGAATAAAATTTAAGGTATGGCAAACCCTCACCCAACACCTTCTACTTTACTCAGTAATCGATTGTATTGTTCTTAGGAAATACAGCATGTTACTCTGTAAATGTGTAGGAAATAGTTATGATAAAATATAGCTGTAAAGTTGAAAAGGTATCCATCCTGGAAAGCAATAATGTTCTATATGTCTTTGCTGCAAGGACAGAATTCTGTTCAACTTAAAATGAACTGTTACAGGCAGTACTGAACAGCCTTGGGTTAGGATGCTGTGTGTGGACATCACACCTTTATGTAAAAAAATTTTACCTGTCACAGGTCATATTAGCCATATCTTGACATATTTCTTCAAAGGGTCAGCAAAAGAAACAGCCACAGCTTGTACTTAAGAACAGCAAGCTGATGTTAATGGCAGAACGGCTATCGATGATGATGCGATCACTCTCACCATCATGACATAGCCTGAAGGCAGTGGCACACAGACATAAAGAATACTGGCAGGGACCCTGTCCCACTGTGGATAACTCAATACTATGCAGTGACATACACTCATTAGAATGAGGAAATAATACTACAGCAGGGGGGACATCATGCAGCTCAACAACTGTTTCTTGTGCCCAGCCTGAACCCCTTGATGAAGAGATTACCATTTCAGAGGTAACAGTGCACTGCCACACCTGTACACAGAGGTGACAAGCGAAGACATACTTCACAGTTAACTCCAGAGGAATGCAAGGCCTTGTCTGCCCAGCAGCAGATGTGCTGTGTGACAGTTCAGGCAGAGGCTACTACCACTGACAGTCAAGTAGAGATAAGAATACTACAGGTTATACATGAGGAAATTCACCAGTACATGGTCGAGGCCAGGGACAATTTCATGCTGATCCTCATGCTCAATATGGCTGCACACCAAGCATCCATGTCAACATCTAGGCACACACTTGTAAAGACTAAAGATTTACAGATATGTATTGGGAATGCAGCTGGACATGTACACATGCACTATGGAAGAGTAGCCTGGATACCATGTGTATCTCAACAAAGTACTGCAGACGTTCATGTTGATTCCCACAAGAAGAAGACAGCCAGACCTTCTCAGACTTCCACAACATGTCAGTCAAGGTTTAGGTCCCACAGCCCTGTTATATAAATATTGGTGGTATCCCTGCATCCAGTAGAGTCCATCATTTGAGGAACTCAACATCAAGATCACATAATAGTACTTGTTCACAATCTATTGGACCATCAACCACACTAATCTTAGGGGAAATAGTGTACGATACCTTCCAACTATAAATGAAATTTTGAGCATCAGTAAAACAGACGGTTCTCACCCATAAGTCACTTTCCAGACAGGGAGAAGACTGTGTTTAATATATAAAAAACAGTAAAACAGCAGGAAGGAAAATAATAGACAGACTTTGTTTTTTCAAGGCAAGTATTTTCTTCTGTACACAGATAAATTCATCATACTCTGTAAGTTAAAGTGCAGTGAAACAATCACAGAATAGTGCTATACACGTTTCTTAACACCCGCTATTCTACATTTTAATAAATGCCTACCAGTATAACTAGTACTTGTCCTGATGACTCAATTATCTTCGAAGGATGATTACTAATACACTAAAAAAAAAAATACTCATATGAGGAGAAATGTCTGATGTGCAGTATAAGTTGACCACATACCATTCAAAAAAGCTCACAAATAACACTGCATGCATTAACTACTGTGTGTGTGACTTCATTACCACAAAGTGAATGCCGTAGCCCGTAGTTGCAGGCTAATTGTTGCCTCTTCTCCTGCACAGCTGTGCACCATGCATGAGTCGGCCAAAGGGATTGCTATGCTATTGTCATGGCAGAAATAAAAGGGAGCTGCACTCCTATTACTGGTGACTGGCTATAGCAGTTGCACACTGGACTGATACATGATCACACTGTGCAGAATGAAGCAGGCCTAAAGCATCCTGCTTGTGTTAGCAGGGTCATACTGATAGCCCCCCCCTGACCTGTCCAGGCAATGGAAATGGACTTTCAGCAGGCCAAACACTTGTTTGATGACTATCTGTGTCTGCAACATGGCAGTGTTGAAGTGCTCATCAGCATATCCCTGTGGGCTACAGATTCATGGGACTAATCAAGGTTTGAACAGGTAGTCTCCATCACCTGGAACTCAAAATTGGGAGGGGACCAGGGGACCATAACAAAAAAGGAGGGGTGATTACCTAACACTACCTATGCCACTCTAGAGGTACTGAAATAACTATGGTTAGAAACAGAACTAATAGTTTGCACTTTTAGGTGACCATTAGGAACTGTACCATAAAGGAAGAGTATGTAGTGTGCTTCCGTGCCAAATATGAATTATGGGCACTGTCAGGACAGTGAGCTGACACACTGGTGACACACCTCATGCATCACATATTAAATGGCAGTAGATGGTGTAGTAGCCCTTTCTGTTCCAGTACTGATCCCCCACTGGTAGAGATGGGGTCCTAATAGCAGCATGGGAACCATCTACTGTACCAAGCACCTCGGGAAAGTGTGCCTTTCCAGAGAAGGCACATATATGTGCCAACAGTATGACAAGGAGCTGCTGAAGTATCTTTGAGAAAGAAGCCTCCGAGATACTTGCTGTGTGCTCAGGTTTTCTATGGAAGGTCACCACAGCAAGAATACTTGTGTATGTATACTAAGTATACATACACTGATATCCACAGGTAGAGGAAGGCCATGCATTTCCCCATTCTTCATATGTGGGTCATACAAACTCACCTAAGTCCATACTATGCCCCTGTCAACTCTAACCTGTCCAAGATTTTCTGATCAGCAGAGTTCAGATGGTTTAGTCTGTCTATAACTTTGTTTTCCTGAATGGCAAGTGCCACTTTGTACAAATAGTTTTGGTCTAATCCAAAACAAGCACGTCAGAACTTCAGACACCTAAGCTGGCAGTAAAAACAGGGATTCTCATAGATTGTAAAGTGGATAGAAAAGGCACAACTTCATTTTTTATAATCCCTTAGTCAAACGGTGCACTTGTGCATAAAAGTGACTACAAATCACTCCAAGGCAGCAAAGCCTCCTTATTTTCATAAGACAGCTGTTTTTCAAACATATCTCATTTTGCTCTCATTATTGCCTCATTTGCATACGTTTTTCTCAAACGTATTCAAACAGCTGGGTCTTGGTGCAACTAACGTCTCTAAATTGCTAAGGTGCAGCTCATACACATAACTCACACGTGTAATGATTCTGAATATACCCACCAAAAGAAAATTAATACTGAATGAAAATCAACAGAATCTTTTTTTGATTTAGTTTTGTAACATTTTCTCACTACTACAAAGCAAATGACAAAATACCATGAAATGCAGGATAAGAAAAACAAGACGTGGAAATGACAGATATTGTTCTAATTTGTCTCTTATAATTAATCATTTGTTATTATAAGAAAATTTCAAGTTTTTAAAAATGTGATTACTGTAGCAACTGGTAGTATAAACAATTAAGATTTTGAACTTTATTAAAAGCTACACCAGATAACTATGGAAGAATATAACAATTGCACCGAAATTTAAAGAGAAGGACATAAATAAATACTATATATCATTTATTGTGATATATAACTTGCACTTTATTGTGTTCAGTACTGGAGCCAAAATAAGCACATATATATTTCTACTACTAAAGATAGCAAGTACAACTAATTATTCTACAGTTATATAAAAGTAGATCCTACCGTCGGAGCAACTTGGTGTCAAGATCACATGCCAATACTTGCTCATGATCTGACCATCACTACTAACTTAAGTTTGTAAGACCAAGATTTAAAATCCATCCCTGATTTTGGACCTTTGTCCCCCCATTATTTTGGCTTTGATGAGCTTTCTTGCTCTTAAGGGGTTGAGAGGTGTGTCTGCACTGTCAGACCTATACTACTGAGATTACTGCAAGAGGAGGACTGGAAAGATTGCCCACAAATAACAAATTTTCACATCGCCCAAGCTGTTTGCTAAACGAAGACTATTCTGATATTCAAACAAAAATGCCATGTAGAATTCCAAGTGAAACATGCTATAATGTGATAAAATGTATTTATGGGATGGGTGGGACATTATAATAAAAAATACCTTATAAGCATTCACCAAAACCACATTTTCTGATAGACACCCTGTTCCCTCAACTTTCAGGAGTCAATCCTGTTGCAGAATTTTCCTATAAGTGTAACAGGCACACCCATTTCAAGCTGAGAGTGGCAAGTGCCAGATTTACTCCCATAGCTCTAAACTGAATGAGGACAAAATCGCAATAGAATTAGAGATACATCTAGAAATAATCAGAGGCACTTTTTAAAAATGTAAGTACTATTATCTTGAGACACTAACAGAATAAAAGGACGTGAATTAACATACATTTAAGTAAACATTAGTCTACAGCTGTAATTATTGTCATTATTTATCAAGTGCAATTTACCAACTTTTCTCCAGAAGTCACTAGATTTAAGAGGGATAAACAGGATCAGATCTAATATTCGAGTCAAAAATCTGGGCCAGATGAAAGGTATCCTTATTATAAGCAGCATGCAACAACGAATACTGCAACCATCAGTCTAATCTCGTTAATACATGCACGAATCCTGAATAAGAGGTACATGACAGTGATGGCAAGTGTTAATCAGTGCCGACAAGTCAGTCAAAGTAACCGTTGAACTGAGTTTTTGTGTCTTTTACATAGAGTAATTGTAAACCGCTAATTTTTAACAGAATTTAAAACATGAAAATTCATAGGCATGCAACATCTTCTTAATGCAATTCAAACTATTATCAAGTGACTATAAATTAATATTTAACACAGTTTCAGTACCAGACCATCAACAATTGTTTACCTTTTCTAAATTAAATCTGTGGTACAAAATGTCATGTGTTGCTTGCAAGTTGAAACTCTCTTCCACTTTTGTAAAGGGGCATACTATTAAATGGACACAGGTAACAGTAAAAAGGAGCAAGAAGGGAAGTAAGTCTCGAGCAGGGTTTTGCTTTCCTCCCATATTGAGACAACCTATCGGAAAGGTCAGAGTTGAAAGGGGAAAGGGAACTTAAAACTCTACCTTCTCAATGTTCAGTTTAAGAATGTAAGCTACTAACTAGCAAACGTTTTTAACTGGGCGCGTACACGTCCTATTAAGCGTTGTTGTAACCTTATATATACAACTTCACTCTTAAATCAATTCAATACGTAGTGCAATAATTTTAAAAAAATGTGAAACCACGCTATAGAAAGCTAAGCTGTTAATGTGTCTTAACAGCTGTAGTGTCTCACACAAAATTAAGAAAACCATTAATAAAACCCACAAATAATATACTTTTTATCATGAACCTCATACTCCCACTACAATTTTAAGACACTCCTGTACACGTGTTTTGCCTACAATCCCGCGCGTGGCAGGGGTTGATTTGTCTAAATCTTGATTGACTGTCAGTCTTAGCCATTGAAAATGTGCTTCATTATAGAGGCGTACACGGAACTCGCGGTAGATGGTTTCAACGCTGTCAAGCATTAGCAGTGTTGGTACTGCAAACTCGTTGTTAGTTGTATGTGTCTGTTGGGTAGTGGATGTAGATGTAGATGTCTGCTAAATGTGCCCACGTGAACTGTTAGTTTAATTATCACAAAACATTGCTGTATTATAGCATTTTTGCGTATCTAAAGCCGTGCCTTTTTCATTGCACTTTAGTAGGGACAAGTGAAGCACTCCGTTCCATTATCTGCAGTTATTAAACTTATCTGTTTTTATAGTTGCGTAAAAATTTGCACCCCATGCTTGGGACTTACATTATGACCACTACACTATTCATGTACCTTGTTCTTTTAATGTGTTTTACTGTTACATCTTCAAAGGATTTAAAGGAGACTTGTAGAACTTGCAGGAAAATAGCCCAGAAGTTTAATAAGGTAAGTTGTTACAGAAAAAAATCTACAAGTAGTAAATATGTGCATTTCGAGTTTATTAGCTGACGTAATGGTAGTAGTTTTATTTGCTTAAGTCGACATTTACGTGGTGGCTTTATTACCTTTTCTGATTTGCTTATTGTATGCCAAGAGCAAGGGTTTATTATTGTTGTTTACCTTAAAATCTCATTTTTCTTCATTTAGTTTCATAGTGTTTTGTTAGTTTTACTGTGGTTGCATGCCTGCTGTAACTTGGCGGGGGATATTCCTTCATGGTTTTCCCCAGTTCACCCATCACCGGTTTGAAAACGAGTGGAACATCAAGAAGCACGGATTATGTTACAGCAGTATACCTATCGGTGGGTTATGGTACACAGAAATACCCGATAAGCTGTTTTATACCCGCCTAATTCACGATTTATGTATTTGAAATGGAAACTGGTAAATATAGATCTATACGAGCTTGACTGAAGCAAAAGCCGACAGTTTATTTTATAAATTAGTTATCTTGCGTGTATTTTTCATCTGAGATGTGCTTATTGCACGTTACGTTGTGTTGCAGTTTGTGGCTTTTGGATTCAGATATCTGGGGATGCTGACCTGAGCCCTGGATGAAGGCGACTGTGAAATTGCGGTGGGGTAGGGTGCTAAATAATGTACTGGACTTCAGCACCTGGGAAAGCCTAAAGAAAGGCCTTTGAAATTGTTATTGATCGTCAACTGGGGCATTAGTTGAGTGAAATGACTGTCATTCTGACACTGCGTGGTTTAGAGAGGAGTGGTTTTCTCTTATACTCTATGTTGCTGATAACGTGGTGAATGGTACAGGCGCATACCTCTCAAGTGTACCTCATTACGGGGAACGTACCTCATTTGGGGGGGGGGGGGGGGGTCTTAAAAAGTTCATGTTCCTCAAAGTTCCACATTGAAAGAGCGTGTGACACATTCAGTGTTAGGAATTTTTTAAGTGAAATCCATGGTAAATGGAAACTAATCATATTAATTCATTAAATGATCTTCTTTATAAGTAAAACCAGCATATTTTAACCATCCTATGATCTTTCTAGTTGAAGTTGTTAGTAACCAATTAGTATGTGTTCCACGTTTTGCCCATTTGTTCCATATTATGAAGGCGAGTGTTCCTCGTTTTGGAGATGGAAGGTTGAGAGCTATGGTACAGGGTTAGACATCATCTTGTCTGTAGTTAATGTCTGGCAGACATAAGGTGTGTACTGTGCAGTTTTTAGTAGAGTTGGTGAAGCTCCAGTCATTCAGACCTTTAAAGGTTCAGCGGCTGCTGAGGGAATGGGCATTAACTGATGGGAAGCCACTTTAACACAGGGTGCCAGACTGAACTACCCAATGTCTGGCCTGACAGCACAGACCTACATCTCATCCATTTGGTGTAAAAATATATGGTCAAAGCCAAATATAATGGGAGGGCAAAGGCCTGAAATTTGGGACATTTTTTTAAGTATTGGACATACAAACTTAGAAAGTTGATAGTGATAGGTTTTATGTTGTGTTTTTCTGTAGAACATGGAGTATGAAACTAAAATGTCTGTCCTTATTTAGTGATTTACTTTCCACCAAATTTGTGTGGACAGAACATTTTGAGTCCGAAATAAGTTAGTAGATTCATATGTATTCCAAGGCCACTGAGTCTTGTGACCATTCTTGTCGTGTCAGTATTCTTTCTTCAGTCACCAGTTCTTTTTCAAGGAGGGCTGTACCAGTCAATCATGGAGTAACTTTGTGGATACCCATCTTTTCATCTAGCTTATATTCATAGGTGATTACTAGGTCAGTGGCCCTAGGAGCCCTTTTTAAACCTAGCCATATTTTCCCATTTGTAAATTGCAGCATATATTACCTAGCGGCATATTGTGGTGCAGTATTTTCAGGCTTTCTTTGTCTAATAGGGGCATAGGTCCAAGAGGTAGATTTCCAGTTCCCCATACATTTGTCAGTGTTGTGTTTGAATGAGGTAAGGGACAAACTCATTTCAAATGGATAGAAAGCCTGTTCCAGAGTAAGTCTAACCTGTGAGACATGTACCTGTCCCTCTAACTTGTTCTGCAAACAAGATTTAGGCTTTAGCTATTTCTAATGCTGTTTGACTTGTGGATGTGAATTATGTTCATCAGCATTAGATATAACGCCACCTTATAAGCCAGGCATAGATAACCTCTCAGTAGTTTGTAGGAGACTGAATATAAGGATAAGGCTTTGAGGTGGTCTGCATATTCTGTATGGTTATGTATTGTATTCTTTTGAGGCATCTTTCTGGACATTCTAATTGTATATGCCTGGTGAGGTACATACTAAAAGGACATTGTACTCCATGATCCCTCAGACTGATCATGTCTAATAAGGGCCACAGTGTGACAATGACATTTGTGGACGTGGATGCAGTACCCTTGTTTATAAATTGTGTAATATAGAATGATTTCTTTGCAGCAGGAGGCACATGATAGTTGAAGGTCAAGTCACAGTCCACATATATTCCCAAGGCCCTAATTACATGATCTACTCTTACAGGTGTGTCATCTGTGTGGTAATTCCTAGTGGTGGATTACTTTCCAAGGGATACTATTATGCCTTTTTTTGGCATTCAACTTTAGACCATGGCTCTTGCACCAGTTATTAGTTTCTGACAAACCCTCTTAGAAGATATTGGTATCCTCGTGGATTCTATAATTGCTCCAAGTTGTAGTCGTACACAAACCTGGTCAACCACAGGCATTTAACATTAACTTTAATGTCTGAAAAATAGATGCCAAAAAGAAGTAGCCCCAGCACTGAGGGACTCCAGTGTTGATGGGCCTTCTTGTGGAGGCAGAGTCCCTTATCCCGATTTCATGTGTTCTGTCTGGGAGCTGGTTGGTTGTCCATCAGGTTTAGTTTTAGTTTTGTGAGTTTGTCGGCAGTGCCTAAGTGGGGAATAGCATTGAATGCTTTGGCGAGGTCATGATAGGCAGTGTGTACCATTTTCCCTCATCCATACCTGTGCTGATTTTTCTCAAAGTTCAACAGGTTAAGCAGGTATAATCTGCCTTTGATGAAACCAAACTGTTTTGGATCCAGAGTTTAAAGACATCCTACATCTTTATTAATAATATCAATGATGGTTATTTCCATGGCCTTGCAGATGAGACTAGTAAGAATTATGGGTCTGTAATTGCCTGGATCAGGATGGCCTGCCCTTTTGCAGGAAAATAACTTGCAGTCCTCCATTCGCTAGGCACAAAGCAAGTTTGAAGGCAAGATTGAGCAGTCACAGTCACAGCTCATAAGGCCAAACAACACACCAAATACACTTGTTATAGGGGAGTCTATTGTCCGGCACACTGATGTCCCACACACCAGACTGAACAAGGAGAAGGTCACTGTAAGCTGCCTGTCGGGTGCCAGGATCCGCCACATAACGCAAGCACTCAGGTCACTCCAAAGCAAGTACGACTCGGTCATTGTCCATGCTGGTGTGAATGACCTGAGACGTACCTCCCTGGACTACATGAAAAGAGACATAGAGGAGCTCTCTGACCATGTAGCCCAGGCTGGTATGTCCCTGACCTTGAGTAGCATCTTGCCCTCACCAAGAATGATGCCACAGTATAAAGACAAAATGATCAGTTTCAACAATTGTCTAAAGTATTGGTGTCATTCAAAGGGGATCCAGTGTCTGTCAGCCTGGGATGACATGCTCGACAAGCCACGTTGCTTCGCTAGGGACGGCTTGCACCTGTCACCCTTAGGCTTTGGTATACTGGCCAAGGCTCTTGCCACCCCCATAGTGCCTTTTTTAGGCAAGGCTCAAAGGACAAAACCACCTCCATAGACAACCCAAAGTTAAAAAAAAAATAAAGGTGATGCTACTCAATGCCAGAAGTCTAAACCTCAAGATGCACGCACTCGAGACTCTCCTCAGTATGGAGAAAATCGATGTCTGTGCAGTAACAGAAACCTGGTTCAAGGCTCCTGAGAGCACCCCAGCACTACCAGGTTATAACTCATACCATGCGTTTCGGCCCCAAAACTTGGACCGAAGCACAAAAGGAGGGGGAGTATCTATATTCATCAAAGATACATACACCTCCAGGTTAGTGGCACTGCACGAAGCATCGGAAACCATCCATGTGCAACTAACAGCGGGCAAAACTGACTTTCAGTTTGTAGCCTGCTACAGAACACCTTCCCTATTACAGGAACCCCACTTGGCATTCCTGAGAACACTGGAGAATATGAAGGTCTCCCCAAACACTATGTTATTGGGTGACTTTAACTACCCAAACATTGACTGGGAAAACCACTCAAGCCCAAACCCAATGGTTCCCTGAATTTATAAACTCTAACGCAATGAAACAACTGGTCACCACTCCCACAAGAGGGAACAATATATTGGACCTGGTCATCACCAACATGGGGACTCTATGTTCCACACCAGAGGTAAACCCCTCATTGGTAAGATCAGACCATAAACAAATTTCCCTGGACATCCATATCATGTCCCCACCCCTAGCCAAGGAAATCACTGTAAAGAATTTCTCAAAAGGCAACTTTGCACTTCTGAAGACTGAGGTGGAATCCTTCAAAGCCCCTCGGCCAGAGGATAATACAGCCCAATCCGCAGAATCCTTTACAAATGCATTCTATGAGCACCTGCAGGAATGCATGTATCGTGCTATCCCAAATAAAACTAAGACTCACTCCTCCAAAACAGGAGACCGGTCTGGTGGACCCCGGCCATAAATAAGCTATACAACAGAAGGAGGAAGCTACTACATGATGGAGCAAACTCCCAAAAAGGGAAAGCATCTCTGATCAGTATTGGCAAGAAACTTCGATCCCTCATAAAATCATCAAAGGCCAGTTTTGAAAGAAAAATTGCCCTAGACACTAAAGATAATCACAAGGCCTTCTTTAGTTATGTCAGAAACATGGGCGGAAACTCCCAGATATGCTCTGAATTGTTGCATAACTGTACAAAATATACCGAACCTGCAGACATAGCCAACATCCTGGCAGACAGAATCAGCGCAAACTTCTCTCCCCCCCCCCCAAAGGAGCAAACGCCTATCCCAACTGAATGTAACCTCCCTGACATCACAGATGCACAGGTGAAAGCTGCCCTCTCAAAAGCAAAAAACACAGCGTCTATGGGACCGGACGGTGTCCCAGGCTGTGTCTTACACAAGCTCCAAGAAGAACTGAACCCTCACATTAAGTCACTTAGCCTTACTACAGGATATGTACCCAAAGAATGGCGTACAGCTACAGTGGTCCCACTCCACAAAGGTGGTGCTATAACGGACCCTGGAAACTATCGCCCCATAAGCCTGACTAGTCTGATCTGTAAAGCTATGGAGCGTATTATCATGGAACTCATAAACAAACACATTGGGAGCCTCCAGACACTGGACCCTACCCAATTCAGCTTTAAGGGCAGATCTTGCCTCCTAAACATAGTTGATTTCTTTGAAACAGTTACCAAAGCCATAGATGAGGGCAAGGTAGTCCACACAGCGTACCTGGACCTCGCAAAAGCCTTCGACACAATACCCCACTCGGGCATCATGAATAAGCTTACCAGCTTAAATATCAACCCCTATATCACAAGATGGATTGCAAACTGGCTCCAAGATAGAACCCACATGGTCAGAATTGCAGGTGCCATGTCCGAATCCAAACCAGTTACAAGTGGCGTCCCACAGGGCTCAGTTCTGGGACCACTCTTGTTCGGTATATACTTCTCTGAGGTTCAGGCTAACACGGGGGGATTATGGCTGACAAAGTTCGCAGATGACTGCAAACTGGGGGCCATAATCGAATCTCCAGCTGACACAAGCATCCTCCAAAAGGATCTCACAGAGACGGATGCTTGGTGCCAGAGCCACGGCCTCAAGCTAAATGCTAAAAAGTGCATAGTCATCCCCTTTGGGAAAAACAAGGTGCCCACAAATTACCACATAGGTGGTAATCCATTAATCTGGAAGAAGTAGTTAGAGATTTGGGGACCAACGTAGATAGTAATCTCTCCTTTGATAATCACATTGCCAAAGTGGTTAGAAAGACCTTCTATATAGCCTACCTTATCACGAAAGGGTTCACATCTAGATCGAGAGGTCATTATGCCCCTCTACTCGTCACTCATCAGGCCCATAATTGAATACAGTGCCCCTTTTGGGATGTACCTTACCCGACACCTGCAGCAACTGGAGAGACCCCAAAAGTACCTCACCAAGAGGATCATGGGCTACAAACA
Source organism: Protopterus annectens (assembly GCF_019279795.1). Lineage (NCBI taxonomy): Eukaryota > Metazoa > Chordata > Ceratodontiformes > Protopteridae > Protopterus > Protopterus annectens. The sequence continues at coordinate 584,424,017 of NC_056732.1, forward strand.
GATGTCCTATGCAGCTCGACTAAAGAAACTCCAGCTCTACTCAGTTGCTTACTGCCTACTCAGAGGCGATCTATGCCTGATGTACAAAGCCATGTCCAACCCAGAATTAATGGACATGCTCCACCTCAAAAAAAATCCAAGTCCCTTAGAGCTACACACTCCAGGGACCTAAACCTCAGCACAAAAATAAATAGGACATGCTGGAGGGACAGATTCATTTTCCAGAGGCTGCCCTCACTCTGGAATAGAATTCCATTTCATGTTAGACATAGCCCCTCGCTGACCCTTTTCAAGCGAAATTTGGACACGTGGATGGGAAATCGCAAATTCACCCCTGGGATCTCTCATGTGTCCCTGCTAGACAGAGGCACAGTAAACTAATCTTAAAAGGGTACCTTCTGTGACCTACTTTACAGAGGCACAGTAGGCTAATCTAATAGGGAGGCGGAAGCCAAATACACTCTGGCTAGGCTTATAAATGCCATAGGGCAGATAGCCTAGTATCTACCTATGAACCTATGAAAAGTGATGATACTATTAGCTTTTAGTTTGAGCTCATTTTTGTGCATCAAGTGTTTGCTAAGGAGAATTTATTCTGGATTGGGTGTCATACGTGACTTAAAAACAACTCAGTTTCCAGTAGTCTGTAAACTTTATATGGTAGTGGTCTTGGCTTTCTTGGACATCTGAGAAGCCAATACCAAAAAGGAGTGGTCCCAGCACTGAGCCCTGTAGGACACTGCTGGTCACTTTCGTGCTTTCTAATGTGGTATCTGCAACTTGCACTGTGTGGGTTTTACTTTTAAAACAAGCCAGTTTGCTATCAGATGAGTCTCTTTTTAAATCGTAGATTTTTTATGATGCCAGCATGGGGAACGTAACAGGGGCCTTAGCTAGGTCAAATGCTATGCATGCATTGGGGGTGGGGGGGATCTGTCGAGATTCTTTATCACAGTTTATGAAGTAAATCTGGACATTCTGTGAAATTTTGGTCAGTTGAGAGATGTGTAGAGGATTAAGGCTGTGAGCTGTTAGCAAGCTGTAGTCAAAGGTACAGGGTTTGATCCCACCTGCCTGTTAAAAAAAGAGAGAAATGTAAGTAATGGGTAGTAGAAATTTTTGTTATTACGGAAGATAGAAATATCTTCAGAAGTTATAGCTAGTGATTGGCTTAAATGAAAATGAAGTTTAAAAATAGGGTAGATATAAAAGAGAGAGAGATGGTAAAGAAGTTATAGGAATCCTTTAGAGGGGCTGACAAAGGCTTAAGTATTACAGAATAAGAAGAGGTGCAAATGCAGAGTACTAAAGAGAAAATTAGGGAGTATCTGGATAATATACACAAGCTTAGAAGGATTGCTGTTAAGAAGCTATTTTTGATGATAACCCCAGAGCACAAAAACTTTTAGCACAGTGACTTGGCAACAGAAAGTAGAAAGGGTTGTCGCTAAACTTTCCGTAACAATAAAAATAACCAGAGATCCAATAGAAGTATTGGATATATTTTGGAAATTTTATGAACGTGTTGTATACAGCAGAGAAATGTGGAAATCCAAGAAGGAGCACAGATGGAAATGTTTATTGAAGACTTAAATATGCCAAAGTTAGAGGTAGATGAGGCTCAACAAGGATTAGTTAAGATAAGATGACATTAGATAAAAACTGTCAAGTTTAATCTGTCTTCAGGCAAATCTCTAGGAACAGATGGTGTTACTGTAGAAGTTTGGAAGGTCGGAGGGAAGACAGTGGCAAAGGTCTGGAAGATTTCATTTAACAGCATGTTAAAGGAGGGAAATCACTAACATCTTGAAAGAAAACTGTGGTGGCTGTATTACCTAAGGGTGGTAAAGACCAATCTGATCCAACTTCATATAGACTTATTTCAATTTTAAAACACTATTATAAAGTGTTTGTGATTATACTAGCTAAAAGAATTGCAAAGGTGCCACCAATATTGATGGATATGGATCAATGTGGTTTTGTGAAAGGGAGGCAAACATTTGATAATGTTAATGAAACAGTGATGATCCAGAGGGAAACAGAATTTATTTATTTATCTATTGACATTTGTTGATTGGGAAAGTTTGACTGGGACAGGAGCCCATTTCAGAGGAGGCCAGTGGAGAAAAGCTCCACAAACATATTATGATTGCACAGTATTTTACAAGTTTGCAGAATTTACAGGAATTGCAGTACAATATAACAAAATGAGGAACAGACTATTAAATTGTGGAAACTTACAATATCAGAGAGAGAGAGAAAGAGTAATTTACAAGCTACACACACACACTTTTTTGTAAATATTGAAGTAAGTTGAAAGTTAAAAAAGGAAAAAAATCACTAGAGGGGTAGTGTTGGGTTGAAAGGATTAATTAATAAAGGGAAAGAAAAAATACTGGTGGGGTAGTTTTAAAGGAGTGAGGGATTACAATAATAGTTAAGGTTAGTGAGATTATAGTAAGAACAGAATTGTTTATCAAAAATAATTTCCTACTAGTTTTGATGGATAAAGATTGAGGCAGATTTTAGTATTTAGCAGGTAGTTCTTTAGGGTGAGTTTAAATTTGTTGAAGCAGCTAATGGTGTTTATGCTGGTTGGAAGGGAGTTCTATAGTTCAACGATAGTGTATGAGTAAAGACAGTGTCTGGCTCTTGTTTGTACAGGAACAGTTATTAGTTTATTTTTACAGTGAAGGGTTCTGGTGGGGCTATAAGGTATTAAAATGTTTTTAAGGGCAAGGCTGTTTGGATTGTGGCAAATTTGGCAGTCTTTATTGGTAGCAGGGCAGGAGCTTAAAATGGAAATAATGTAAAAAAAAGTACCGTTGTTGGTTGTCTTGATGCAGAGAAAGCATTCAACAGAGTAAGCTGGGATTTTATGAGCTGGACAATGGAGGCATTTGCATTCTTTGACACAGTAATATTAATTAGTAAATTAAGAGGAAACATGAATGATCAGTGGCAAGAATTAAAGATGGGGTTCATGTCTATTAACTTGTGTTTGAACAGAGATGTCCTCTTTCCACTTTATTTGCTTTACAGTCATGAGACTCAGAAATGCAATCATATAATTGGTATGGTAATCAAGAAAACATCCAGTGTTGAACATTTTGAGACAGTTTAAAGTCTTTTCAGGATATGCAGTTAATGAAGACAAAACAAAGGCTGAAGCTGTAAGTTATGAATCTAGATACAAACTAGTTCAGCAATAGCCATATTTATGGGGACATAATAAGATGAAGTGTTCAGGAGTATAAGTTAAAAAGATTTTTGTTAGGGCTGCTAAGGATATGTGGGAAAAGACTAATAAAAAAACTTGTTAATGTATATGGATAGAAAGATACAGTAAAAATGTGTTAGTTGCAATATAAAGGTGAGTCATACTTGTATCAATCAGGGAAGTTGTCCACTAATTAGAGTTGAATGAATTTATATAGGTGGGGGAAGATGGCAAGGCTTAAGTGGAGTAAGATGATCCTTCTAGTAAAACAAGGTGGTTTGCCTGATTTGAATGAATATTTTAGAGCTACACATTTTAAGGCTCATATACATAACACCAGCAGGTTGTAATTCAGAATGGAAAGGTATGATAATGAAGTGGGGAAGTTCAAGAAGCAGAGAGAGTGGGAATTTAGATGCAGACCCTTGAGGATGACCATAACAGTCATACAGAATATTAGAATACTTTACTTTATAAATATAAAAAGCATGCTAACATGACACTGGAGTAAAGAGAGTTTGCAAATAAGGATGGCTGCAAGTAGGGGTACAAAAGTAGGCAAGAGGGGGCTGGAATTTACTGGAGAAAACTGGCAAATGAATGAAGGTATTAGGAACATATAACTAGAGAGAAGGTAATAGAGTGAGATGATGTCAAGTTGATGTTTGGACTGCAGGGTAGAGACTGCCTTCCTGACCAGGGATTGATATGAATATAGGCAAAGAGAAAGAGGAGGATTTTTTTTAAGTATCTTTATTAAATCATTACTTAAGACCCAGGCAAACATGCATAAGGGATAAGAGAATCTTAATTGAAATACTTACTTTGGTGGAGTTTTTAGTTGAATCTAGAACAGAAGCTGCTGGTAAAATGATAATTAGTAGGACATATAAAATATTGCATGGTAAATATAAGAATCAGTCTGAGGTTAGAAAAGATTGGGAAGAGAAACTGGAAAGGCAGTTTACAAGAGAACACTGGGAGGCCATATGTATGGTTCCCAAGTATGCAGTAAAGTCCAGAAGGTTCAGGATCTTTGCTTGGAAGTGTCTGCAAGTTATTTTGTAGTCCAGGCAGACCTAAAATAATTTTTCCTCAGGTAGTTAGCAAATGTTGGAGGTGTGATCGGGAAGAAAGAGGTAAATGGGAACACATTTTATGAGTATGAGTTGGCAAACTTTAAAAGTTCCCCACAGAGTGCTACTACTTGTCAGAAATATTAGTTGAGCAAATGGCTGTAACGAAATATATTTTTTGAGTTGGCACACATGATCTGAATTGTCTAGACATAGTAATGGCGAAATATATTTTTTGAGTTGACACACAAGATCTGAATTGTCTAGACATACTAATGCTTGTTATAGTCATAAATAAATAACGTTAAGAATTTACCTTATATGCCTTTAGTCAGAACAACACTTCAGGATGTGCAAACAAAAATTTTATTCTTTCAGCGCTGAGTGACAGTCTTCACAGCAGATGTCAAAATAGCCTCTATGAACAGAGACGAACCAAATTTTTATACATTTTTCTTATCAAACCTGGTCATGCACTTTGATTACGTTACAGTGACTGTCCCATAGAAAATTTTGCAAATGTCCTCATCCCTCATGATTTTTGCCTCCGACTTCACGTGAACACCTTCCTTTACATGATCTACCTGCTTCCATGGGGTCTTGTTTCTGACATTGGATGTTTCAAACCTGCCCTAGCAACAACACACTCTTAGCCTGGAGGAGTCAGGCTACAAATTCCTTTTGTAGTAACTGCAACGTGTACTATTCTGTCTTATTGTATACTAAAAGAATGCAGTTTAAAAGACGGCAATACTGTGGCTTATGAAGCTGTATTTTTCCCAGCCCTGCATATAAATTTATATTTGTTTTTTAACAATCATGTTATAGCATCATTAATAACCTGAAATTAATATACATTTTAATAAGCTGGTCTTGTCCCATAACAGTTTCCTCCCGCTGACACTGTCATACCATACATATAATTTTATTTATTTATATATATATATATATATATATATATATATATATATATATATATATATATATATATATATATATATAGGTTCATAGGTTGGTACTAGGCTATCAGCCCTAGGGCCTATACAAGCCTAGCCATAACAATTCCCTGGCTATTTCTTCCCACATTATTTACTTTCCTGGACCCCTGTCTAGCAGGGCGACTGACGTGATCCCTGGGGTGAATTTCCTTTCTCCCATCCAGTCGTCAAGGTTCCTCTTGAAGAGGTCCAAAGAGGCACTCTGCTTGACATGTATGGGCAATCTATTCCAGAGTCTGGGGAGTCTCTGGGTCAGGAACCTATCCCTCAAACATGTTTTGTTTATTGTGATGACAAGGTTTAGATCCCTGGAGCGTGTAGCTCTGAGGGATTGGGATTTCTTTAAGTGTAGCATGTCCAATAGCTCTGGGTTTGACATGGCCTTGTATGTTAAGCAGAGATCGCCTCTTGAGTAGACGATATGCAACAGAGTATAGCTGGAGTTTTTTAAGGCGGTCAGCGTAGGGCATCTGCTTTAGGCCTGTGATTCTTTTAGTGAGGTATTTCTGAGGCCTTTCCAGTTGTTGCAGATGTCTTGAGAGGTACATACCAAATGGGGCGTTGTATTCTATAATAGGTCTAATGAGGGATGAGTACAGTGGGACAATGACCTCCTTTTTTCTGGATGAAAAGCCCTTCGTGATGAGGTGTGCTACATAGAAGGATTTCCTGACTGTTGTGGCGATGTGGTTATCGAAGGTGAGACCACTGTCCACCTGTGTCCCTAAGTCTCTTATCACACTTTCTGTGTTTAGTGTACTGCCACCTATATGGTAATTCATGGATACATGTTTTTTCCCAAAGGGGATAACAATACATTTCTTGGCATTGAGCTTGAGCCCATGGCTCTGGCACCAAGCACCTGTTTCTGTATGGCCCTTTTGTAGAGTATCCACATCATTTGGGGATTCAATAATGGCTCCCAGTTTGCAGTCATCTGCAAACTTTGTTAGCCAGAGTCCCTTAGTGTTGACCTGTACTTCAGAGAAGTAGATGCCAAACAAGAGCGGCCCCAGGACTGAACCCTGAGGTACTCCACTTGTCACTTATCTGGAGCTGGATTTGGAGTCTGCTACTTTTACAGTATGGGTTCTATCAGTAAGCCATTTAGCAACCCATTGGGTGACATAGGGATTTATGCCCAACTTAGTAAGTTTATCTATTATTCCAGAGTGGGGGATGGTGTCAAAGGCCTTGGCAAGGTCTAGATAGGCTGTGTGGACCACCTTACCCTTGTCTATGGCTCTGGAGACTGATTCAAAGAAGTCAATCAGGTTCAGGAGACAAGATCGGCCCTTCACAAACCCAAACTGGGTGGGGTCGAGTGTTTGAAGGTTGCCAATGTCTTTGTTTATAAGTTCCATGATAATACGCTCCATGGCCTTGCAGATAAGGCTTGTCAGACTGATGGGACGGTAGTTTCCGGGATCCAAGGTGGATCCCCCTTGTGGATTGGGATAACTGTAGCTCTGCGCCACTCAGTGGGCACGAAACCTTAGGTGAGGCTATGATTAAACATGACACTTAGGTGAGGTGCCAGTTCATATTGTAGTTCATGTAGTACACAGCCCGGGATGTCATCTGGTCCCATGGATGCTGTATTCTTGGCTTTAGAGAGTGCGTTTGTACCTGTGTGGCCGTTATTACTGGAATTTGGCAATCTTCCGGTATTGAGATGGGCCATTTAGGGGGTGAGAGTGGGGTGAAGTTGGCACTGAATCGATCTGCCAGGATATTGGCAATATCCTTGGGATCAGTATATTTAATGCCATTCTGTTTTAGCTCAGAGCAGATCTGAGCATTGCCATTTAGATTCTTGACATAATTATAGAATACTTTGTGGTTGTCTTTGGAATCTTTGGCAATTTTATTTTCGTAACTAGCTTTGGAGGATTTTATGAGGCATCTCAGTTTCTTACTGAGGCTAGTAAGGGAGTTTTTTGCATCCTGGGATTTTCCTCTTTTCTGCAAAAGTTTCTTCCTTTTGTTGTAAAGTTTGTTTATGGCAGGGGACCACCAGATTGGCTTCCTTTTTTGGATGAGAGCATTTTGGTTCTATTTGGGATGGCACGATTCATGCATGAGTGGATGTGCTTGTACAGTGCCATAGTGTAGGATTCAGCAGTTGAACTTTCAGTTCCCGTCTGCATGGGTGTCATGATGACTTGAGTAGCATGAAGTTGGCTTTGGAGAAGTTTTTTATGGTGGTTTCTTTACTGGGGGGTGGGGGTGGGATGTGGATGTTAAGGGTGATTAGCTTATGGTCAGACCTGACTAACGAGGGGGTGACCATAGGTATGGAGCATTGATTTCCCATGTTGGTAATGACCAGGTCTAGGATATTGGAGCCCCTGGTGGGACTATGGATTAGTTGATCCAGGGTGTTGGAATTTATGAATTCCAAGAACCGCTAAAAGGTGTTGGGACATGAGTAGTTTTCCCAGTTAATGGCAGGGTAGTTAAAATCACCCAGTATTAGGGTGTTTGGTTCTATCTTAATATTTTCCAGTATGTTTAGAAAGGTGTAGTGAGAATCTTGGGGTATGGTGGGGGATCTGTAGCAAGCTACAATTTGGATTGCAGTCTTACCTAGTGTTAGTTGCACTCTACACACACACATATTTTTTTTACTTGATAAAATACACCTTTGCATCATAATATTCGTCATTAATTTTTGTCAAAACAGAACTGTCATTGATTTGTGCATGCAGTGGCATTTCATGTGCAGGTGAGGGTAAATATCTTGTAATCACAGCCGTTAGAATAGAAAATGCCAAAATGACTACAAATATAATAAAAAGTACAATGACAATACCCTGGATTATGCTAGTTCCCAGGTTACCAAAAATACTGCCCAACCATCCAAAAAGTGTCCAATTTTTGGATGTGCTATCCAACCTTTTGGCCCTTTGTTCCATGCAGTTTGCCAATTTTTCCTATTCATCATGATAGTCACTAATATATGAACAAAAACTACTCCCTATGAGGGCACATGACCCCCCTTTTTCAGCAAGCATTATGTCAAGTGCCATTTGATTTTGCAACACCGCAGTTCGCATTTCAGTCATTTTTCGATTTGCCATCCTGATGTGGTTTCGTTGGCCACCTCCTGTAGAATTTACAAGCATGGTGATTTCAAGCATTGTCCTTTGCACTCCATACCCAGGATTAAAAATTGAAAATACTTGCTCTGTCCAGTGGATTGCTCACTTATTTTTCAGTCTACCTGCTGGTGGGTGTTTGAAATGTTGAATAGCAGGAGTAATATAGCCTACAAAGCAACATCCAGACCAGTTTGTAGGCAACCAGGGGTAGGCACGATCACCACAGATGTAGTATTGTAATGGTCACTTATGCCCATGCCACACCCCCAGTCATAGCTTTTTAACTGCAAAGAGTCTAAGACACTTATGCCTGGTGTCATTGCATTTGCTTTTTCCTACTGGTACAGTCCCATTTCTGGCATAACATGTGTCTCCATGATGTGTGTGGTTGCAAGTTGAAGAGAGACAACCTTTGAAAAAAATAGCTATATTATGCCAGGTTAAGCTGATGTCATTAAGGTCCTTTTTAAATGACACCTATGATGCAGGGATGGGAATGATAGGAATCCCTGCCTTAGAATGATGAGGTATGTGTGAACATATCCAGCAGTTTGTTTTGTTTAGATTTTTGTCATATTGCTGAAGGACCAGCAAGAAACTGATTTCTCTCGACCAGTTTATAGAAGGGAACAGCAGCAGTAACAAAGCAAAAGTGCCTGTTGTCACTGGATTTATCATGGACTGCTACTGGTTGACCTTCTCACTGGGCAGATGATTTATCTGTCGCACCTCAGTCTCCCTCTGTTGGGCTTCGATGATTTGTCTGGTGTCTCCACACGACACGTTGTCTTGCAATGAGACAAATGGATCCACGTTGGTAGTCCTGCACAGTGAACTGCAGTCAAAGTGGTGAGCAGGACCTGAAAAGGCCCCTTCCACCTCGGGCTCAGGCAGTTTTTCCTTTGAAAAATTTTCATATACACCCAATCACCCGGTTGTAGTTGATGACATGGTTGGCCAGGAGGCTTTGGTAACGCTGCTCTTACTGTTCAATGATATTGCTGCAAGATATTAATGAGTTTCCTTTAAGAAGAAATCGTAGCAAAATCTGACAAAGTTAAATCAGGATTTTCCACTGGCGGGGTAGCTGGAAGGGCCATGGGTCTCCCCATTTAATATCTCATATGTACTCAATTTTCTGGTGGCATTCAGTGAGGCCCTCATACTCATTAATGTTAAGGGAAGGGCTTTGGGCCACTTTAGTGGGTTTCAGCACAGATATTCAACATTTTATTTTTAAGGGTCCTGTTTACCATTTCCACTAATCCAGATGACTGGGGGTGTTTGTGACAATGAAAACTCAACTTAGCATTAAAAGCTTTACATAACTCTTTAAACAGATTATTATTAAAATGAGTTCTCTGGTCACTGTTCATACCGAATCTCTGTATATAATTGGATAACATTTTTTAATAACTGACTGCATCAGCTTTGCAATATGGGTAAGCTTCCACCCATGCTGAGAACATACACACTGCCACCAAAATAAATTGTTAGTCTTGGGCATCTGGATGAAATCCAAGCTGTATATTAACAAAGGTCCCCAGGGTGGAGGTAAACATGCTGATTTGCTGTTGGTGTGTTTGCTTATGTTATATTCCAAACAAATACTACATTTTTGTTTATATTGAAGTATCAAAGAGGAGACATGAGGGGCATACCAATGACTGGTAGTTTGATTAGATAAGGCTGTCTTACCTGTATGGGCTGGTAGATGATATACCCTTACTAGATAAGGTAGCAAAAAGGCAGGCACCACCAGTCGGCCGTTCGGATGTCGCCATATGCAATCAGAGGATTTTCTACATCCATCCTTGAGCCACCTCAGAACTTCTCCCTGTGATACCTCAGCTTGAAAGGCTGATAACTTTTTAAAATCAAACACATCATTACTGTTTGCAGTTTGTTAATGTTATCATACAAAGATGTTTACAACAATTTACTACTGCATGTTAGCAGCTTGGTCTGCCAAATTATTACCTTTGGTAACAACATTCTGTGTCTTCTGATGTGCACACCATTTGATTACAGATAGCTCTTTAGTTAACAAAAGTGCATCTAACAATGATTTTATGTACCCTGAATTTTTATTTTTAATTTGATTTTTTGAAGAGGTCAAAAACTCTGTCTCTCCTAACTCATAGGCGTTTTGCAAAGCCACTAGCTCGGCTATTTGAGCAGAGTGAACACTCTCTAATCTTTCTTGCAACAATATTGTTTCCTCGGTGCAGACTGCTGTTCCCGAGATCAACTTCCCTGTTTGATCTCTTCCACAAGAGCCATCCACAAACAGATGCATGTCAGCATTGGGTATAGAAGTGTCCTTCGTCTTTCCTAGGAGAAAGCAAATAGTTACATACACACACTCATGCTCTTCACCATCCTCGGCAGTAGGCAACAGAGATGCAGGATTTAGAACAGGACAGTGGATCAGAGAACTAGATGGATCCGAAAGAAGTATAAGTTCATATCTAGTTTGATGTGCAGTCAAGGGATGAGTTTCATTTTAAGTAATAAAGATGATTCAGAGTGAGGGTTAGCAACTGTAAGATCCTACTCTGAGATATTAAATGACCAAGATAACGTACCTGAGGTAACCATAGCTGTAAATTTTTTTTTTTTTTGTTTACACTTCGTGTCCTTTTCCTGCAAGGATAGTCAGAAGATGCAAGGTATTCTGTTAGCACCAAAATTCCTTTCAGCAATGTTATCAGTAAATAAATTATTTACATAATGTACTAACACAGACCCACCCGGAAATGTCACATTCTCCAAATCTTTTATAGAATTTTGAGAAAATAATGAAGAAGATTCAGTATATTCTTGTGGCAACCATGTCCAGGTATATTGCTGTCCCTGATAAATGAAAGCAAACAGAAACTGACTGTCAAGGTGAATAGGTATAGAAAAGAATGCTGAACATAAATCTATCCAGAAAAGTAAGTAACTGTAGGTGGTATGCAACTCAGTATTGTTGCTGGATTTGGAACAACAAGAAAAGTAGGTAGTACTGCATTACTTACAGCCCTTAAGTCTTGGATAAATTTATAAGTATCCATCTGATTATGTAAATCTTTGTTCATTAATTACTATTAGGACTTCTGTTCTGACCTCAGAACTGATACGGCTGTTTCCAAGCTCGCGCCAGCCAAAAACTCTCAGCTAAGACCTACCCATAATGCCCCTCTCCTAGTTACTCCAGATCTCATTTGCTGCGTTCCTAATCAGACATGCTAGCCATCTCTCTCAAAGCTAAGTAGAAAATTGTCATTTTTAAGATATTCTCCAACATTTTTTAGTCATTTTAGCCTTTTCCTCACTGTCGCCTATCACCTAATTCTATTCCCTACCCTTTACCTTGGTAATTTATTTTCTACCATTATTGGTACTGTCCCTCTCTCCTGCCTTTGACAGGCCCTTCCTTACCACTTGTGGTATTTTTTTTTTAAATACCATCATTGGTATTCTCTCACCTTTTTCTCTCCCTTATTTTGTTTTTTTTTTTTCTATAGGATAGCCTTGTTGCCTTACTATGTCAGACAAAGCTGAGTTTGGGTTTAAACAGTGTGACAAGTGTGGGCATAAGATGCCTAACTCTGATACACATGCTCATTGTGTCTACTGTCTGGGTGTGGATCATATTAAAGCTGACTGTAACATTTGTGCTAGTTTTAGTAATCGTACACTAGCAGAACGTAAAAATAAGCTTATTTTAAAAGGTTTAATCAAGACACCTTTTTTCGGAGGCTGTATCTGGGTCGGAGGTCTCACCCCCTCCAAAGACCAAAAAACTTAATGAAAAACGGAGTCACTCTGTTCCTGCATCTCCGTCAGTTATGGAACCGAGTTGGCTCCGTGCTTCGCTGGCACCCTTGGCGCAGACCTCTTTGGCACCAGGCTCTGTATCTTCTCCCTTGGTGCCATCCATGATATTCACCCCTATTTCGATTCAAACCTCGGCACCACTGGTTCCAACATTGGCTCCTATGACTGTACCTGGCTTGGCACCATCCCAAGCCACAATGCTTACAGTTTCTTTGGCTCCATCTGCTCCAAAACTCTAATATCTGCCAAGGACAAGATACCCCCCAACTTACAACCCTTTTTTGGGGCAGAGGTTTAGCCCCTTTCTAGAAAGACCTTATTCTCCTTCAGTAGCCTCCTTTAGATCCACTAGGAATTTTTCTGAATTAGATCTATTGCGGGTTGTGGACCAGCTTCTGGCAGCTAGGGGATTCCCCATTCCAGCTAGACCTTCCATCCCTCTTGGTTCAGAATCATTTACTACATCTTTTCCTGTTTATCCTCCTCCAGCCTCTACCCAGATCCTGGAGATCTCTGTACCGATGTCCACTCTGGTGCATACTGTCTTGGCTCCGGCAGTTTTTCCCCTGTCTGCACCGACCACCCTTGCTACATCGACTCAGGTGGAGGCGATGCTCTCTCAGAGCAGTGCTTGGACTGTCCGTATCTTGGTATGTAGCCCGGCGCCTATTTTCTCACTGGCGCCGTCTATGTCCACAGTTCCGACGGCTTCCATTCCTCTCGGAGCTCCTCACCTGGAGGTGGGCTCCTCAGGGCGGGGTGTGACCCTGGTTCCTAGGTTGTCCTTCCCAGTTCCGGTCTCCCATCCCTCCTCGGGCGGGCCTCCTGTCCAGGTGATGTAGTGGGTCCTTGACTGTGCAGGCTCGCAGTCAGTGCCAATGACATCAGTATCAGAACCCCCTCCCCCAGCATGCACCTCTCCCAAGCCTTTACTTCAGGACCCCAGGCACAGGAGTCACAAGACCCCCCCCCCTTTGAAGGGAACCCCTTCTACGGAGTCCTCCTCAGAAGATCCCATTGCGAGCCACCCCAGAAGAAACGGTGCAAGAGGAAGCACCTTGATTCCCTGGAGGACTCTATCAGCGAAGACACTCATTGGGATGAGGGAGAAGGGTCCCCACGGTCTCTCCCAGACGACGTCTCATTCAGAGACATTCTCGAAATCATCAAGCAGCAGGGAGACTGGAAGTCCTCTAACCCTTCTTTTGAGGAATCTGTGTTCTTGCAGGCCTTCTGTGCCCGGCCATTTACTTCCTGGGTGACCCCACTGGCAGATGACCTTGTTAAGCTCATTGTGCAGTGTGCCTGGAAGGCCCTGGACAACATAGAACCTGTGCCCCAGAGGCCAGAAAAAATTTTATGTACACCTGAAGACCAGCCCCACTGGTCCAAACAGTTGACAGTTGATTCTATGGTTCTGGCAGCAGCCACCAAGAGGGAACTGGCAGAAGATAGTTCCACTGTCCATCCTCCGAACAGGGAGTCCCAGACCATGGAGAGACTAGGGAAGGGGACCTATGCTTCAGCGACACTATCTGGCACACTTTACTCGCCTCCAAAGAGACCTAATTTTCGAAATGTCTTCCTCTTTGGTGAGAGTGCTGCCTGATGAGGTGCGTGACACTGTTGCCTCGCAGCTAGCGACACTCAAATCCATCTCCAACTCCTCTATATGTTTGATATCTCACACCACCGAGGGGGCAGCTCGAGCTGCCGCATCAGGCATTGTCATGAGACGTAGTGCTTGGATGTGGTTGTGTGACTTTGCAGACCCCCTTTAAATCTTCCTTTGTCAATGCACCTGTTGATGAATCTGCACTTTTTGGACCCAAAGTACAAGACACACTTTGCACATAGTGAGAAAGACAGAAAGACCTTGTCTGCTGTGGGCATACGCTTTTCCAACCCCCAGAGGTCCTATTCCAGGAACCAGAAGGGAGGAAGAATGTGGTTCAAGAAATCCCAAGGATCTTTTCGTGACACTCATGGTGAACAATCCCCCTGGGGCAGAGGGGGCAACTCATATGGAAGATGCCCCTTTCGGGGTAGAGGGGGGTCTGCATAATCAGGGTGCTAGAGATTCTTTGTCCGGCAGACCCTACCATCTTTCCTGAGCAGTGGCCCGATTGCTTTCCTCTGGAAGTAGTCTGGGGTCGTTTTTCTCTGCACCTACTAGTCTCGGGTCGTTTTTCTCTGCACCTACCAGCCTGGCATCGTATTACTATTGATATTTGGGTGCAGAGAGTAATATCCAGAGGCTACCAATTACCATTCGATTTAATTTCCAGACCCGTCAAAACGAATCCCTGATGTACCACCCAATCAGAGGGAATTAGCAACCTTAGAAATCAAAAAGCTGCTAAGAAAGTCATCCAACTAGTCCCATCAGACCAGACAGGATCTGGGTTTTACTCTAGGTTCTTTTTAGTGCCAAAAAAGACAGGGGACTGGAGACCAATCCTGGATCTCAGCGTATTGAACAAATTTAGCAAACCTCAAAAATTCATGATGGTCATAGCACAGTCCATTCTTCCCTCCCTAGGGAGGGACATCTGGATGTGCTCTGACCTCCAGGATGGGTACTACCACATAAAGATGGATCACCGCTCCCGGAGGTTTCTCCGCTTCTGGCTGGGAGCCAATCACTACCAGTTCAGGGCACTGCCACTCGGGTCTCTCGACAGCCCCCCCCCCAAGTGCTCACCAAATGCATGGCAGTTGTGGTAGCTCATCTTCGACTACAAGGATTCCAGGTGTTTCTGTATCTAGATGATTGGCTCCTAAATGCTCTGACCAGGAATCTCCTAGTCCGCAGCCTGTCTTACACTAAAGGTCTCGCTCTCCGCTTGGGGATTACAATCAACAAGGACAAATCTCAAATGTCTCCAATGAAGACACTGGAATTTATTGGAGCAGTCTTTGACACAACATCCTGTCAAGCTTCTCTTCCCCCCTCATAGGCTTTCGAAAATAAAACGCCAAATACAAGACCTTCTTCCTCAGACCTATGTACCAGCACGTCTTGTACTGCAACTCTTAGGCTCCATGGCGGCTGCCATTATGTTAGTACCACTGGCGAGGCTGCACATGAGAATCCTGCAGTGGCTCCTTTCCACACAATGGTCATTTCTAACTCACCCACTTTGCTGCATGATACATCTTACAAATTGTTGCAAGGAAGAAATGCTATGGTGGATGAAGCCACAAACAAATCTTTGGTGTCGACCGTTTTGTCTTCCCCAGCCCATGGCCACCGTGATCACGGACCCTTCCCTGTTGGGGTGGGGGGCATTTCCAGGGGAAAGACTGTCCAAGGCACCTGGTCCCCCATGGAGGCCAATGTGCACATAAATGTCCTGGAACTGAGGGCAGTTCTCTTAGCTTTGCAAGAGTTCCATGCATCCCTACCCTCTGGGACCATTGCAATTCAGTCAGACAACATGTCAGTTGTCTGGTATATCAACAAGCAAGGTGGAACCAGGTCTTACTTCCTGTGTCGAAAGCCATGAGGATTTGGCACTGGGTGATGGCTTCCATCCGCTTTCTTATAGCAACGCACATTCTCGGGAGTTCCAACCTTATTGCGGAAAATCTGAGCAGGGACATCCTGATGCCTCACGAGTGGTCCCTCAACCCTGTAACAGCGGATCGGATCTTCCAACGCTGGGGCAAGACTTGCTGCAATCTGTTTGCTTCCCCCATAAACTACAAATGCAGAAGCTACTTTGCCCTGATCCCCCCCCTCAGGAGAAACCCCCAAGTGATGCTCTGACGCACGACTGGCCCCCGGGTCTTCTGTATGCCTTTTCCCCCCATTCCAGTATTTCTCCAGAAAGCTCAGAGGTTGAGAAGCAAAGTGATCCTCATTGTCCCCGTACTGGCCCCGTCAAGTCTGGTTCCCGTTTCTATGGCCTCATCTGATTCACAGCCCGTGGATCCTGGATCATTCCCAGGACCTGTTATCTCATCCTTTGGGACTGATTCATCCAAACCTCCACGGTCTCAAGCTCACAGCTTGGTTCCTTCACTTCCAGTGATTGCCAGGTTGCTTGAAATCCCATCTCCTGTTTGTGAAATTCATCTGGCTTCTCACACAGCTTCCACCAGGAAAGTCTATTTTAGTAAATTGACTAGGTTCTCTATTTGGGCCAAAGATCAGAACTTGGACCCTTCCTCTATGCCTGTTCAAAAGATCCTACAATACCTGACTACTGTTTTACACGCAGGAGCCTCAGCATCGACGGATCACTGTACATGTAGCAGCTATCGCCAATTTTCATAATGGACTTGATAATTCTTCGATTATGTCACACTGCCTATGCAAGACATTTTTTAAAGGAATATTACATGTTAAACCTCCGGTCAAGCCTCCCTTAGAACCCTGGGACTTGACTTATCACAAGTCATCCTTCTGAGCCCTTTGAGTCATGTGATTTAAATTTTTTGTCATGGAAAACCTTACTTCTTACTTCTAGTAGCACTTACCTCAGTGAGAAGAGTATCTGACCTGCAGGCCTTGAGTGTCAAGAGACCTTACTTGATCTTCCTCACGGATAGGGTGTCCCTTCGTACTGACCCTTCTTTCTTGTCCAAGGTCATTTCTGGATTTTCCATTAACCAATCTATTGACCTGCCGGTTTTCTTCCCTCAGCATTCCTAATAGACGGGAGTACCTTTTGCACACCCTTGATGTGCATCAGCAGCTTCGTTGTTATTTGGACAGGACTAAATCTTTCTGGAAAACAGATCAGTTGTTTGTGGCCTTTGCAGGACCTAGATTGGGTTAACCTGTTTCCAAAGTGACTTTATCCTACTGGCTTAGAAACGTCATTACCTTTGTCTACCAACAGAATAAGCAATCCTTACCTTCCAGAATAAAGGCTCATTCTACCAGATCTATGGCTATTGCTGTAGCATTTCATTCCAGAGCCTCTATGGATGATATCTGTGCAGCAGCCACTTGGGCAAGACCTCATACCTCTCTCTCTCATTACAAATTTGTTTTGGCCTCCAGAGGAAGAGCATCTTTTGGTTCTGTGGTGCTCAGGAATATCCTTCCTTAGGGCCACCCAGTAGCTGGGGACTCTGTCCTAATAGTAATTAATGAACAAAGATTTACAACATCAGATAAAGAAGTTATGTCTACATAACGTTCCATCTGTGTTATAGATCTTTGTTCATGCATTACTTCCCGCCCTCCTTCACCTTGCCTGGATTCCTTGTGGATTTTAGGAACTCCTGGTTAGGGTATTTGCTCAGACAGAGCGTTCTACTATTTTTCTATTACTATGTCTATTATATAGGGGCGGGCAAACTCGATCTGGTGTAACTAGGAGAGGGGCATTATGGGTAGGTCTTAGCTGAGAGTTTTTTGCTGGCGTGAGCTTGGAAACGGCCGTATCGGTTCCGAGGACGGAACCGAAGTCCTAATAGTAATGAATGAACAAAGATCTACAACACAGATGGAACGTTATGGTAAGACATAACTTTTTTTTTCCACTGGAAAAATAGGAGTATTACAAGGGCTTTTAGCTGGCATTATTATTCCTTACTGTATTAGAGACTGAATTATAGGTTTGATTCCCTGTTGTGCTTTTGATTTCAGTGGATACTGTGGAATTTTATGCAGTGGTTTTGATAGATTCAGTTTTATTTTTACAGGTTTTACAGATTTTAATATACCTACTTTATTAGCATGTTTTACCCATAAGTTAGCGGGTACCTGCTGCAGCAGATTTTAGTTGTCTGTATGCTTTCAAATGGCTTTTCTTAGCTTTTGCCAAGCATTGTAATACTTCCCCCTTTATTCTGTTGGAACATCTAGATATACCCCTTCTGGTGTACAGTAAATGGTACAACCCAGCGTGCATAACAAATTTTGTAATAGTAGGTTTACTGGTGCAGTAGTACTCAAAGCAAAGAATGTTTTTTCTTCGATTGGACCTAAAGAAATGGTTATAGTTTTTAAAACAGGGTACATAACAGTAGCATTTGTTACACCGACTGCCTTGACTTTGTTTTTATACTGGTATTTTAACTGTCTGAATTAACTTTTAATACAGACCTAGTGTTGCCAGTTTTACCAAGAATAGAATTGGCTTTGCATTTATTTTTACTTTAACATAGTTTTTATGCAAATAAAAAATCCTCCTTAAACCTTTATGGATGTTGTGTCAGAAATCATTTAGACATAGTATGCAAGTCAGCATTAGCCCCGCCCCCATTTTTTTTAAAGGTGCCAAAAAATCTTCTGCAGAGGCAATAGCCTCTTGTTCTACCCTATCATATGAGTTCTTGTGATGAGACACAGGAGTGTCAAACACTAGTGCTCCTGTTGGAAAGGTAGACGCTTGTTGAGTGATAGAAAGAAGAATGAAAAAAAAAAAAACCTTTAACTGCAGATGCCTGTTCTAGAGATGAGAGCTGAACTGGAGAACTAAGTTTAGATGTAACAGTACCATGCTGACCTTGCGATAAAAAGTGCAGAGGTCTGAGAAACAGCAGAATTTTGTACAGGGGCCACCCATACCAGTACGTATTATCATCCTCTTTTTACTGGTCTGTACTGCCTTTTTAACATCTTTTACTTGTTGCAATAATTTTTTATTAACATCCTGCAACCCTCTTAATGCTGACTCCTTTTCCCTTTTAAGTGCTTCACTGTACCAAGAATAAAATGCTGTCATTTATTTGTTCCCCACTTTGCTTTTCTTCCAAAATACCTTTCAATGTCAGCCATTTAGTCTTATCATAAGTTCCATTTTAATGGAAATACCCCACCAGCACAATTCTTAGTAAGGTGAAACCAGATATTTGCAACTTTCCTTCCATAATTAAAATACATAAAATATGCAGGTGTTCCCTTTCCAGGGATTTGATCTTGCTTGCTTATCTTTGCTCCCATTTTCTTATTCTCTAAATCAGTAGCAATAAAAATGTTAGGCTTACCTTACAACTCCTGGATACTGGCAGTTCCAAAGACAGAAAATAATTGTAGTAATCCACACACCATGCAGGCATACAGGGATGGAAAAGTGGGAAGCCTGTTGGCATGCAGCAACAAAGGAGAGGTTTTGATCAGCCTTTTCCCACAATACTCCCTTGCTTTCATTCCTGGACGAGCTCAAAAGTTACAGCTCCAGCATTGCGGTCGGGATAACTGGGCAGATAGGTACCACTCTTTCGGACCCTCTGAGGGTACTTTCACACAATCACACTGTTAAGTTCCAGTGTGCTTTGGGCTCATGAATTTATTTTGACAATGCAGACCCAAGTCCTATCATGCGGTAGGCTCATGTTCCAATCATGCGGTGGCTCATGAACTTGTTTTAACTTTTTCTTTAGCTCTTTTAACTTTTCCTTTTCTTTCTCTCATACATTCATACATTGACAGAATAAAAACATCTCTCATACTTCTTGCCTTTCAGTTCTGAGGGTACCGCCCTCAACACAAGGAGCCTCCTTTTGTTAATTTGGCCTTTACTGTATGTGCACACACATTTTACTATACTCGTTTACTGTGGGGTCCTCCCGCTATTACTTGTATACCTTACAACCACTCAAACAAAAACAGTCATGCACTTATTGTACAAACACAGTCCTGCACTGTTTTGCTAACATTGTCTAAAAAAGAAAGAAAAAAAAACACTAAGTAACCTTTCCCCTTGCAAAACAATTTCCCTACCAAGGCTAGTATGTTTGCACACCCTGAATAGCTGCACATATGAGTCTCTGACTACTCCATACAAAGCAGTGTGGAATTCACAGAAAATCTATGATGGGCCCTATTCCAAAACTGCTCTGCAGCAATACCAAAGTTCAGATCCAGAGAATATTTCTGCTGGCCGCCTAAAAAACAATTACTAGAAAATGGAAATCGGAGTCTAAATCCACTGTATTTCAAGTACTGAATATAAAAAAAAAAAAAAAAAAAAAAAGAGAGAGAAAAGAACTGAAAGAGAGGTACCTTTTAGAAAAGGGAAGGAGCAAATTACATAGAAATAAATGGAAATTGTTAGAACAATGGAGTAGAATAATATTTAGGAGGAGTGAGGTTTAAGGGAAGGCAGGAATCTGTTAATGTATGTTTGTCGAGTGATAATTTAATAAAGGTGTTAAAGGTTGAAGATTTGATTCCTTCCACTTTTTTATTTACCGGCTGTGTGACTGTGACAAAGTCACTTAACCATATAGTGCTCACGGGTATCCCTGTCAGCTGTCCTTTAATATTTTTGGAATGCTCATGATTTTACCTCCTATTTTTGTCTTTTCCTCCTGATTTTTTTTTCTCTGGTAAATCACAAAGGATTAAAGTAATCAGTAAATCCAGACCTTAGAATTTCATACATCTTGCTGTTCAGAAAACACACTATGATGAAAGGCCTGTTCTCAACTGTAAATTAATTAGAGTAATATTTAAAATTGTCCCTCATTTCTTGGGCAAATAAGTTGAGAGATGCTGTTGGATCAGTCTTGAATAGAGACATGTGTGTCCTTTATGTATACCTCATTATTTTTTTCTGTCTTAGATTAATAAAAAAATAAAAAAATGATGTAGCTCTGATTTACTGTTTTTTTTTTTTTCCTGTGTTCAGTTAATGAAGGAACACAAGTCAAGTGAGTAATGTAATATCCAAAGAGGGTCGGGGGGGGGGGGGCAAGAAACATATTTAAAAGGTTTGTACAGAATGGATGAGTAAAAGATTTATTGTGCAACTCAAAAGTAATACAGCTGCTGTTTGGACAATTTGAGTAATGCTTTTATCCACACCTCTCAAGAACATTCTTTGATCTAGTGCTCAAATGAATTAACGGCC
>NC_056732.1:584501210-584516210 GCF_019279795.1 Protopterus annectens
TAAATTATATTTAATAGCAAATAATAAAAGCACAAGACGATACTCAACTCAACATGGTGACAATAGAGTTCAAAATCACAGGAAATAGTTTAAAACATTGCAGAACAGTCTCACATAAATACGGAAAACATCTAGACTATTCTTGCTATATTCCTGTCTATCTCTAAGATGAACTATGTTCTAAATAACTTACTTGCAGAGCAAAGGCAAGTGCTGGTGAGAGGATGTTTACAGGGCCAGAACAAGATACAAAATGCACTGACTTTCCCTCTGAGATGGTTCTTAAGTTAATAATACACATTACTGCTGAGTCATCTTGGATTACATCATTCTTGTCACCTCTGCCTAAGTTTCCCAAGCTAGTAGGAACTTAAATGTTTAACACGACTCTGTTAAAAATACTTGTCTCTCAGAAGCTGACAATTCTCTCTTAAAAGCTTGCCTGAAAATCAAAGTCATAAAACAATTACCTTGAAAACCTGTAATTACCTCTTGTTTCCAGACAATAGAAAGAAAACCCAAGCCTAGATATCCTGTCTCTTAGCTGAAGTAAACTAACTTTATAACGCATCGTAAAGTTTTTCAAGTTAACTCTGTATGTCGCAATTTCAACTGAGACCATACATTTGCATTGACATATAGTTTTATACACATTTCTGCTCTTTTCCAGCTGGGTGCACTGTAGTCACAATTTTGAAGCTCAGTACAGAACATATATATCTTTTACATTTTTAAGGCAAGCATACAAATTATATTACTATTCACAAATGACATAGAATTATTTACAAAATTCTAGCCAGCTGGACTGGCAGTGTCACATTTCTATATACATCATATTAATATATATGATATTGTTAATCCTCCTTCATTCCTTACGTATGGGTATCGGTTCCATGCTCAAAACCGAGCCGGCCATTTTCCAAGCTCGCGTCAGCTTTAAACTCTCGAGCTAAACCCTTACCCACAATCCCCTTCTCCCTGTTACCTCAGATTTCATTTGCCGCATTGCCATCTGGTCGTGTCAAGCTACTTCTCTCTGAGCTAAGTACAGTCAATTGTTTAATTGCTTTACAAATTACTTTTTTGTCAGAAAAGTTGATATTTTATTGTCTCTCTTACCCTGTCGCATCTAGCGTTTATAAATTCCTCAGGTTTTTCTGTCTTTTACTTGCTACTTTTACTGTGAGGTATTTCTCTTTACCATCGTTGGTAATCTCTCTTTCCTTTTCTCTTTCTTACCTTCGGGTACTCTCTTGTACCATTGTTTTGTATTTCTCTATTAATTAATATGGCAGATAAAAAGTAAGCGGTGTTCTGATTGTGGACACAAACTGCTTACTTCTGATGCACACTCTTTGTGTGTTTATTGTTTGGGAGCTTCCCATTTATCTGTTGAACCACCCTGTACTATTTGTGAGAACTTTTCTAATAGAACTTTGTTAGAAAGGAAAAACAAACTCATACTGAAGGGACTTCTAAAATCTCCCTTTTCAGAGGCTATTTCTGGGTCAGTGGTCTCAACCCCTCCTAAAGCCCATAAGAAAATGGATGTTTATACTAAGGCTAAATCCTTGCCTTCATCCTCGGCTGGGGACCCTCACCAATCAAAACCTAAAAAGTCTATATTTTCGGCTCCGGAGCTCTCTGTCAACCCCTGTGCTTTCGGTGCCTAGACCCTCGGCACCGAGGCCTTCGGCTCCATTAGTGATTTTGGCTCCGTCCTCTCCTGCAGCCTTCTATATATCAGCACCGAGGGGCTCCTCTGTTCAGACCATTACCACTGTATTGGCACCGACCTTCCAATCTGCGCAGACCTTGACAGCGTTGGCTCCGAGATCTTTCTTGGAACCGAGGCCTTTATTGTTGGCTCCAGTTTTGTCGGTTCCAGCTTCGGCACCAACTCCCATCACTTCGGCACCGATCCCTGTGTCTGTGCAGACTATGACCTCGGCACCGATGACAACTTCGGTGCAGACTACAGTAGTCCAGTCTTTCTCTGCACCGTTGTCCTCAGTGCGGTCAGATGAGATGTGCACCGAGTCTGCCCTTTTTGTGGACAGGCCTGTTTCTCCCTCAGTCTCTGTGAGGTCCAGTAGAAGCCTTTCCGAACATGATGTGTTGCATCTTGTGGACCAGGCATTCTTGGCCAGAGGTATTCCCCCCCCCCCCCCCAGGAACCATCCTTCCATGGGAGGTGATCACCCATCTCCAAAGACACCACCTTATTCTCCTCCTTCATTGTCTTTGAAGTCCATGGATATAGCACAGTCTTCCCCTTCTCCGGTTCCCTTTTTGGATCTCACTAAGGAACCGCAGTTGCCTTTGTGGCAGGAAAGTTTTGCAATGACCCAGGATGTCAGCTGTGACATGCATAGCTTGCTGCTCCACAGCCATTCAGGGACTCCGGGTCAGCAGGCTGAGCCACTTAGGGGAGGAGTGCTCCCTGTCCTAGACATACACTCCTCTTCAGGTGAACCAGCCTTCCAACTGATGGAGAAGGCTTTTCGCTGCTGCTGGAGATACTGGACTGTCTATACCTCCGCCCGCCTCTGGTACACTGGTTCCACAAGTCGCATCTAGTGGACACTGGGTGCAAGGGCCGCAGGACATATTCCCTTAGGAATCCCCCTTTCCGTTGTCTTGCCCAGCTTCTCCTGCTGGGGAAGTCCACCGGAAAAGTTTGTGTAAGAGGAAGCACATAGACTCCACAGAGGAGTCCCTCACCGAAGACATAGATTTCAATTAGGGGGAAGGATCCCCTCGGTCACCCTCTGAGGTATCCTTTGGCGATATTCTCAAAATCCTGAAACAGAGGTGACTGGCAGTCCTCTAATCCGACCCCTGAGGAATCTGTGTTCCTGCAGGCTTTTTGCGCCTGGCCCCTTATCTCGTGGGTTACTCCACCTGCTGATGAACTTGTCAGGTTCATTGTGCAGCGTGCTTGGAAGGCCCCTGATACCGTCAAAGCTATTCCCCGGAGGCCAGATAAGATCTTGCCCCCCCACCCCCCCGCTTCGGATCCCCATTGGTCCAAAGGTCTTCCCATGGATGCTTTGGTGGAGTCGGCCACAACAAAAAAGGATCTGGCAGAAGAAGAAAGCCATACTGTCCATCTTCCTAACAGAGAGTCCCGGGCCCTGGACAGGATATGGAAGCGCACCTTTGCTTCAGTGACCTTTGCTATCGGGTCCCTGAATTATATGGCACATTTTACCAGGCTTCAAAGGGATCTGGTTTCTGAGCTCTCTGAAACCTTGGCTGGTGCCGTATCTGATGAAGTCCGTGACAAAGTGGCCCCTCAGCTGACCACCATTGAGTCTATATCCAACTCATCTATGCGACTGATATCTCGTACATCAGAAGGAGCAGCTAGAGTGGCGGGTTCAACTGCGGTCTTGAGATGACACGCCTGGACGCACTTGTGCAACTTCGCAGAACCTTTTAAGTCTTCCTTCCTTAATGCCCCCATTGAGCCTTCCTCATTGTTTGGGCCCAATGTTAAAAGCACACTGGCCAGATGTGAACAGAACGGTAAGACCCTTTCTGCTGTAGGTGTCCGTTATTCTTCCCCTCAACATGCTTTCTTCTGAAACCAAAAGAATGGGAAGATATGGTTCAAGAAATCTCAGGGTCCTTTCCATGACACACAGGCCGAGTTCTCCCCCAGAGGCAGAGGGGGAAACTCGCAGGGAAGACTCTCCTTTCGGGGCAGAGGGGGACCGTGTAACCAGGGTTCCAGGGATTCCTTCCCTGGTCAATCCTACCAGCGCTCCTTTAGAGTGGCCCAACCCCTTTCCTCTGGAGGTGGTTGGGGGTCGTTTCTCCTTGTACCCTTCTGCCTGGCTAACCATCAACATTGATTCTTGGGTACAAAGGATCATAACCAGAGGTTATCATATCCCCTTCGATCTTTGTCCCGTCCCTTCAAAAAGTCTTCCCAACGTTCCACCCAGTCAAAGGGAAGAAGCAGCACTAGAGATAGAAAAGCTGCTAAGAAAAAGAGTCCTCCAAATAGTCCCTCCAGACCAGATAGGATCCGGATTCTACTCAAGACTATTTTTGGTGCCAAAGAAAACTGGGGACTGGAGTCCAATTTTGGATTTCAATGTATTGAACAAGTTTGTGAGAGTACAAAAATTTCAGATGGTCACGATACAGTCTATCCTCCCGCTTTTGGAAAAAGACGATTGGATGTGCTCTATAGATCTTCAAGACGCGTACTACCACATAAAGGTGGACAGGCCATCAAGAGGATTTCTGCGCTTCCATGCGGGAGCCAGTCACTACCAGTTCAGAGTACTGCCCTTTGGACTCTCTACAGCCCCCAGAGTGTTCACAAAGTGCATGGCAGTTGTCACAGCTCACTTGCGACTTCAAGGATTCCAGGTGTTTCCATACCTAGACGACTGGCTCATTTCCACCCCCACCAGCCATCTACTGGAAAAAGCCTTGGCATACTCTCTCCTTGCTGCTCAAAGGCTGGGCATAACCATAAACTGGCAGAAATCCAATTTCACCCCATCTCAGACGACAGAATTCATAGGGGTTATCTTGGACACAAAAAAACTGCAGAGCTGCTATTCCAGAGCACAGAATTTTAAGGATAAAGCAACAACTAATTCCAATCCTTTCGAAGGAAAAATCCATGGCTCAATTGGTTCTACAACTGTTGGGTTCCATAGCAGCCTCCATCACCATGTTTCACATGAGGCTTCTACAGTGGCTACTGCTCACCCAATGGTATCCTTTTCAGCATCCTCTTTCAGCCATGATTCGAGTAACCCACAAGTGCAAACAGGATATATATTGGTGGATGACGCACAATCTCTCCCAATGGTCTCGCCCTTTTCCCCCAGCAACCCAAGGCCACAGTGACCATGTATGCCTCCCTGATGGGGTGGGGGTGGCTATGTCAGGGACAGACAGTCCAAGACACTTGGTCCCAACTGGAGGCCCATCTGCATATAAATGTTCTAGACCTGAGGGCGGTGCTTCTGGCGTTGCAAGCATTCCATCCCCTGCTGCCGTCTGGGACAATTGCGATTCAGTCAGACAACATGGCGGTGGCTGGTACATCAACAAGCAAGGTGGAACCAAATCTTACCCCCTTTGTCGAGAGGCCATGAGGATATGGCAATGGGCGATGACTACCAACCGTTTTCTTCTAGCAACACACATTCCCTGGAGTTCCAACGTGATAGCAGACAGACTCAGCAGGTGCATTCTTCAACCTCACGAGTGGTCCCTGAATACCTTGATAGCGGCGGAGATCTTCCACCGCTGGGGCTGTCCTTGCTGCGACCTCTGCATCCCTGACCAACTACAAATGCAGCAACTACTTTGCCCTGATTCCCCCTCCGGGACAGTCACCCAGGGATGCTCTAGTCCACGATAGGCCCTTGTGTCTTCTTTACGCATTTCCACCCTTTCCCCTCATTCCCCAGTTTCTGAAGAAAGCCCGGTGGTTGAAGAGCAAAGTGATCCTCATAGCACCATATTGGCCTCGACAGATTTGGTTCCACTTCCTTTGGCCTCACCTACTAGATCGACCATGGATTCTCCATCCAACCCCGGAGTTGATCTCACACCCACAGAACCTGATTCATCCCAACCTGAACAGTCTGAAGCTAATGGCTTGGTTACTCCGATTCCCTTGATTGCCAGGCAGAATGATCTTTCTTTACCAGTATGTGATATTTTCATCGCTTCTCATAAGTATTCCACTAGAATTACTTATCCTGAGCAAGTGGAAAAGATTTACTTGTTGGCTGGAAGATAAACAAGTAGACCCCTTTTCAGCACAAGTGTCGATAATACTAAACTATCTGGCCGACCTGTTTCAATCGGGTCTATTGGCCTCTATTAGAGTTCATTTAGTTGCAATTTCTAATTTTCATGAGGGTGTCCAAGATTCCTCATGTCCCATAAATTGTGCAAGACCTTCATAAAAGGTGTGAATCACCTGAAGCCACCTTTTAGAGAACCTATTCAACCATGGGATTTATCATTAGTTCTACTAACATTGACAATGGCACCTTTCGAACCAGCCTCTTCTTGCGACCTCAAGTATTTGTCATGGAAAACCTTGTTTTTGGTCGCTGTTACTTCTGCCAGACGTATTTCTGAACTTCAAGCTTTATGTATCAAGAGTCCATACTTGATTTTTCTTAGAGATAGAGTGTCTCTGAGAACTAATCTGTCATTTCTGCCTAAAGTGATCTCTGAAATGTCCATTAATCAAGCTATTGAATTGCCAGTGTTCTTCCCCAATCATTCAAACAGAGGCGAGTATTGCCTACATATCCTAGATATACACAGGCAAATCCGTTTTTACTTTAACAGGACTAAACCCTTTCATAAATCTGACCAGTTATTTTTGGCCTTTTCTGGACCTAGATTAGGATCTGCTGTTGCTAAGGTCACATTAGCTAGATGGTTGAAAGACTGTGTGACCTTTATTTACACACAACGTAATATCTCGTTGCCTACTACCATGAAAGCTCATTCAACAAGGTCGGTGGCAACTTCTGCTGCCTTCCGTGCCAGAGCTTCTTTACATGACATCTGTGCAGCTGCAACTTGGGCTACGCCTCATACCTTCATCAATCATTACAAATTGTATTTGGCCTCCAGGGGAAGAGCATCTTTCGGTTCTATGGTGCTCAGGAATGTCCTTCCATGAGAGCCTCCCAGGAATAAAGGTAGCTGGGGAAAACTGTCCCATACATAAGGAATGAACGAGGATTAACAATATCAGATAAAGAAGTTGTCTTACCATAATGTTCCATCTGTATTGTTGATCCTCGTTCGGTCATTACGACCCTCCCTCCTTCCCCCTCCTGTGGTTTCTAGTGGATCTCACCATCCGGTTTTCTCAGGTTTTGATCAGCGGTAGCCTCTACCTTCTTTGACTTGCAAACTCAATCTGAGGTAACAGGGAGAGGGGGATTGTGGGTAAGAGTTTAGCTCAAGAGTTTGAAGCTGACGTGAGCTTGGAAAATGGCCGGCTCTGTTCCGAGCTCGGAACTGATACCCATACATAATGACTGAACGAGGATCAACTATACAGATGGAACGTTATGGTCAGACATAACTTCTTTTTTCAAGTGACATATAATTTTTTACAAAATTCCAGCTAGTTGGGCTGGTAGCATCTCAATTTATCACACCATCATTGCAATTATTTCCCTACTGCCAGCTGACCATGGACTTTACTGAGTCAGAAAAAAGATGTATGATAGGACAATACATCTGAAGTTGAATAACAGAACACCGCAATGGTTTGAGTGACAAGTACACGTCCCCGCATTTAAGAAGTAGCCAAGTGAGGCTTTGATGCCTTGAGCTTTGATATTGTTATGAGTTTTAAACAAGAATTTGAAGAAGAGTTTGAGGATGTCTGTGAGTTCTGTCAATATCGATGTTTGCTCCTATCCCCACATTTCACCTGTAATTGAAGGTGTTTGGTGTCGAAGTGCTGCCCAACATTTGCTTTTTGGCAGTGGACCTGAAACTGACACCCTGCCCTGTTTCTGTGGGTGTGAGTGTGGGTGTAGGAGACTTTCCAGGAAGTTAACAGCAAGATGTTCCCCCTTATTAAATAAGGCCAAGGATACAGGTTTGTTTCTGCCATCCATCCTGAAAGGAATATTCTGGGCAGACCTATCCATATGCCAGCGAGAGGGTAAGCATTTGAAGTATTACTTGTTCTGTGAACTTTATTTTTGGATTTGTGCCATAAGTGTTCTCCTCTGCAACCTACTGCATAGCCAAGATTGTCTCCATGTTAGTTCATTTGGAATTAAGGTTGAGAACTGTCTGGATGTCTTTGGTGCACATTGTCCCAGATTCTACAAGCATGTGTTGATATTTTGTCCCTGTTTGTAAGACACTGTAGATACTAGATTTAGCTGCTTCATTTAATAGAGTGCTGCAGTTACCCTTTTTCCCCTTAAATTATAGCATCTGACTTTATTTTGTTTTCTACTTTGTATTGGGTTATCCCACATTATCTGTTATTTTATTTTGGGTAATTTTGTTGCTCTTGTTCTCAGTGTTTCTCAATTTCTTGTATATTGCAATGTGTGCTCACTTTCTAGTGTATCAGCTTTGCCATAGTATTGTGTCTTTTTAATGGTAAGAAATGCTGCAGACAGCCAACTGGTATGCATAGAATCTGAAGTAGTTAACTTCATTTGTCCATCAACCTATGGGTATCGGATCCATATCTGATCCCAGCTTCCAACAGCTAAGATCCGAGCTCCAAGCTCCTCCCCCTTACCCATAACCTCCTGCTGTCCCTTCTTGACCCCAGATCTAGTTTGCCATGGTTCTCTTAGCAGCTTGATCGAGCTTCCAGACATGGTGGTTGTCGAATTTGTGAGAAAAAAATCTCCTTTTTCTTAGTTTTAAACAGATTTTTGTGTGTGTGTGAATTAGCATAGTTTCCCAGTAGCATTAACATTTTCTCTACCTGGTGTTTAGTAATCTTTTTTAGTGTTACTCCCTCCCCCTCGTGTGCACGTTAGGGTGTGTGGTTTCGGGGCCTAGCGGGTGTGTTGTTTTTTTGTAGGTATGGCGGAGGCACCCAAAACATTCTTTTCAAAGTGTACCGAGTGTGGCCATAAGCTGTCCTCAGTGGATGGCCACACTCGGTGCGTTTTATGCCTTGGGGTTGAACATCTTTCCACTGGCTGCACTATTTGCGCAGCGTTCAACCCCAGGGCCCTCGAGGACCGGAGGTCGAAGCTGATTCTGGCGGGACTTCTGCCCCCGGACCCGGCTTCGTCCTCCGGTCCCTCCGTGGCACCTGCCGTGGCTGTGGCAGTGCCACCTGCTATTCCCCTTCCCCTGGCCGGAACTCAACCTCCCACCTTGGGCCAGGAGGAGAGAAGCTAGAAAGGAGAAACGCCGGGAAAAGTACAAGTGGCGGGCCGAAGCTTCTGCATCGGCCCCGCCAGCCAAACTGTTTTCTCCTCCCAGGGCCTCAGAGTCTTCTCCTTCCCGGCTCCCTTCACCCCGCATTTCGCCGGAGAAGGAGGAGACCCGGTCGCCTTCGAGGTCATTGAGGCGGCACTCCCGGCCCGCCTCGGCCTCATCAAGGTCTACCTGGAGTTTGTCCGATGCAGACTTGGACCAGATGATGCGTAGGTTCCTCCAGGCCCAGATGCAGATGGGAGTGCTCCTGCCCCCCCCCTCTGGGGGTTGTCGACCCCCTTTTTTGCCCTGATTGCTCCTTCTCTGATCCACTACCGGGGTTTGGAGCCTTCAAAGCCGGGCAGCGTTGGAGCCGGGGGACTGTCAGCACTGATAGTATCAGGTACTTCGGTGCCGATGGCACCTTCGAGTCTGTCGGGTCCCTTTTCTTCGGGTCCGAGCTCTTGGAGCCGAGAGCTGAGTTTCGGATCCGGAGGTGTCAGTATGGCTTTGGCTCCGTCTTGGTCGGAGCATACTGGCCCTTAGGATCTGACCGCGTCGGCTCCGGCTCTGATCCGCACATTGGATCCGAGGGAGGGTCTGCTCTCGGATTCTAGGGAGAGCAGCTCTCCTTCGGCGTTCGATGTCGTGGAGAGGGTTTTGTTGAGGGATTCCAGGCCCCTGGCTTCAGCTACGGCTCCACCCTGCACTCCCTCTCAGACGGGTCCGCCTTCCATCACCCGGCCTCAGGGACAGCCTGCACAGACGTCCCAGATAGTTCCCTTGCTGGAACAGGATGTGGTTGGTGAGGCCTCTTTGGACAGACCCCCCCCCCCGAGGAGGTCCCTCACAAACGCAAGTGCAAGAGGAGGCACTTGGACTCCCCTGAGTCATTGATAGAGTACACAGACTTGGAGGAAGGGGAAGGTTCCCCAAGGTCACCCCCCGAAGACGTCTCCTTCGGAGACATCATGGAGATGCTTCAGATCAGAGGGGGGTGGTCTGCCCCAAAACCTTCCTCTGACGAGTCTTTGTTTCTGGAGGCGTTTGAAGCAGGCCCGTCTACCTCTTGGGTGTCCCCTCCCGCCAATCCCCTGGTAGACCTGATTACTACCAGGGCATGGAAGGAACTGGACACGAGCCCATTCCAAAGAGGCTGGACAAAATTCTCAGCCCCCCTTCTGACAAGTCATGTTAGAGCAAGGGAGCCCCGGTAGATGCCATGTTGGTGGCGGCCGCCACCAAAAGGGAACTGGCCCAGGAGAGTTCCTCTGTCCATCCTCCAGACAAGGAGTCTCGGACGATGGACTGTCTGGGGAAGCGGGTGTTTACTTCAGCCACCTTTTCTGTGAGGTCGCTGAATTATATGGCACACGTGATATGGCTCCAGCGGGATCTTATCAAAGAATATGCTGGGTTGCCCCCAGAGTCCATGTCGGCGGAGGACAAGAAAGTGTACTCTACCCAAATGGCCACTCTCAAATCTATCTCCAGTACATCTATGCGGTTACTATCCCATGCCACGGAAGGAGCCGCTAGAGCTAGTGGAGCAGGCGTCGTCCTACAGCGACAGGCGTGGCTCCGTTATTGTGATTTCGCGGAACCCTTGAAGGCGTCATTCGCAAATGCCCCGTTTGATGGTTCTGCCCTTTTTGGCAAGACCGTACGTGACGCACTGATCCAGAGCGAGAAAGACTGGAAGACATCTGCCGTCGGAGTCCACTTCTCTGCTTCCCAGCGGTCCTTCTCCAGGAACCAAAAGGGACAGAAGATGTGGTTCCGGAAGTCTCAACAGTCCTGTTTTGCTCTGGACCCCTTGTCCTTCAGAGGCAGAGGAGGACAGGGTGGACGCTGCCCTAGAGCCAGAGGGGGCCCGAAGAACTTTGGGTCCAGAGAACCTTTCTCTGATCAGCCCACGCAGCAACCCTGAAGGGTTACCTGACTGCTGCACTCTGGAGGCAGTTGGGGGGCATTTCTTGAGGCATCTGGCAGCTTGGGAGTCCATTACAACAGATCACTGGGTGCTTCATATCCTATCCAGAGGCTACAAGATCCCCTTTCTCAATCCCCCTCTCAGTTCCCGAAGCCTCCCCGATGTCCCACCCAATCAAAGGGAGGCGGCAGCCGAAGAAATACTCCGGCTGCTAGAAAAAAGAGCAATCCAGCACGTCCACCCAGACCAGTCCGGATCAGGCTTTTACTCCAGGTTCTTCTTGGTGCCAAAAAAGACGGGGGACCTAAGACCAATCCTCGACCTGTCCTTCCTAAAGCTGTCAGTAGCCAAAGAAAAGTTCCGGATGGTCACCCTTCAATCCATTCTTCCCCTTCTGCAGGAGAACGACTGGATGTGCTCCATAGACCTCAAGGATGCATACTACCATATTTTGATGGACAGACGATCCAGGAGGTTTCTCCGCTTCCGGCTGGGAGCCAGCCATTACCAATTCAGGGTCCTTCCCTTGGGTCTCACCACAGCCCCCAGGGTATTCATCAAAGTGTTAACTGTTGTAGCGTCCCACCTGAGACTCTAGGGAATTCAGGTCTTTCCGTACCTGGACTGACTGACTCCTGACCGCCCCCACCAGGCATCTACTATACACTGCCAGGGATTACTTTTTCCATCTAGCTCCCCGGCTGGGCATCGTGATCAACATCGGGAAGTCTTCCCTTCTTCCAACTCAAATCCTAGATTTCATTGGAGCCAGATTGAACACAAACCAGTTTCTAGCCTTCTTGACTCCGGACAGGCTACGAACTCTGAAACTCCATGTACTGGCCCTTTGACAATCCCCAGCTCCCCCTGCGGAATTGGTCCTGAGGGCTTTAGGCTCAATGGCGGCAACCATCAACCTACTACCCATGGCGCGCTTAAACATGAGAGTTCTTCAGTGGACTTTGCAAGTAAAGTGATCCTTCCTGCGACATCCCCTGAGCTTCCCCGTTCCTCTCAGCAGGGTGTGCAGGAAAGCCCTCTTATGGTGGCTCCAGTCCCCGGACCTCCAGAAGGGGCACCCCTTCTCTGTGTCCCCTCCTCTAGCCACGGTGACCACGGACGCCTCTCGCCTCGGGTGGGGGGGGGCACTGCTTGGGCAGGACCGTCCAAGGCACGTGGAACCATTCGGAGACCTCATTGCATATCAGTGTCCTAGAGATGAGAGCGGTGCTTTTGGCGTTGCAAGCACTTCAGGGCCTTCTTCCCTTGGGGACAATTGCGATCCAGACAGACATCATGTCGGTCGTCTGGTATATCAACAAACAAGGGGGAACCAGGTCCTAGCCACTTTGTCGGGAGGCCATGAGAGTGTGGGAATGGGCGATGTCCACCAACCGCTTTCTCATAGCAACGCACATTCTGGGACGGTCCAAAGTCTTGGCAGACCGATTGAGTTGAACCATCCTCTCACCGTACGAGTGGTCTCTGAACCCCAGAGTAGCGAAGCAAATCTTTTCCAAATGGGGTCAAACTCGTTGCAATCTTTTCACCTCTCCTTCGAACGCAAAGTGCAGCGACTACTTCGCTCTAATTCCCCCACCCGGGGAATGCCCCAGAGACACCCTGGTGCATGTTTGGCCACCTGGTCTACTTTATGCTTACCCTCCTCTGCCCCTGATGCTAAAGGTTTTACAGAAAGCCAGATGGTTGGGGAGCAGAATAATTCTCATTGCCCCATTCTGGCCTCGTTAAGCTTGGTTCCCATATCTATGGTCTCATCTAGTGAATCCCCCATGGATTCTAGATCCCATCCCGGATCTGATCTCTCACCCATCAGGCCTGTCAACCCCGAATCTGGACAACCTCAAGCTCACAGCTTGGTTGATCCAATTCCAGTGATAGCTAGGACTCCTGGTATCTCGTCCCCTGTCAAGGCTATTCTAGTAGCCGCTCACAAGCCATCTACTAGAAGAATTTATAATAGCAAATGGAAGCGTTTTTGTATTTGGTCGGAGCATCAGAACTTAGATCCCTTTACAGCTCCGTTGCCAGCAGTACTAGATTTTCTGTCAGGATTATTCGACCAAGGTGCTAGCTCTTCTACGGTCAAAGTCCAGTTGGCTGCAATCTCTCATTATCATGTTGCAGTGATCTCGGCCCTTTGACTTCGTCCAAATTATGTAAGACCTTCCTAAAAGGCACTTTCCTACCAAGACCTCCGGTTAAAGATGCAGTCCCTCCTTGGGATTTAACTCTTGTACTTCAATCTCTAACAGCTCCTCCCTTTGAACATGCAACTTCGGTGGATCTGAAATACTTATCTTGGAAGACAGTTTTTCTTGTTGCCATAACTTCGGCTAGAAGGGTCTCTGAGCTTCAAGCCCTTTGCGCCAAGCCACCGTATTTGATTTTTCACAAAGATAGTCTCACTCAGGACCAACCCCTCTTTTCTGCCCAAAATTGCTTCGGAGTCTAATGTCAACCAATCTATTAATTTACCAGTCTTTTTTCCAAATCTACAGAACAAAGGTGAATACAAGTTGCACTCTCTAGACGTGCATAGGCAACTAAGATTCTGTTTGCACAGGACAACTAATCACAGGAAATCAGACCAGTTTTTTGTATCCTTTGCTAAATCCTTTTTGGGAAAACCTGTATCAAAAGTCACATTGTCCAGATGGATTTCCCAATGTATTCTTTTGGCATACGAGAGTTCTGGCCAGCCTGCACCTCAAGGAGTCCATGCCCATTCTACTCGGTCGATTTCTACCTCTGCTGCTTTTCGATCTAGGGTGTCGTTGGATGACATTTGTTCAGCAGCCACTTGGGCTTCATCTCATACATTTATAAACCATTACAAGTTGGACATTGTTTCCAGAGGGAGAACATCCTTTGGCTCTGCAGTGCTCTGGAACATCCTTCCATGAGGACCTCCCAAGAATCAGGTAGCTGGGGACTCTGTCCCATAGGTTGATGGACAAATGAAGTTAACTACTTCAGATTAAGAAGTTATGTACTCACCATAACATTCCATCTGAGTAGGTAAACTTCATTCGTCAGCAACCGTCCCTCCCTTCGTCCCCCTAACCTATATGGATGTTCAAAGGACTCCTGCTTTAATGGCGGGTTGTCTCTAGGTTAGAGTATGGAGGTGGTTCTTGGTATCGTATGGTTTATGGATAAGCAAACTCGATCCTGAGGTCAGGAAGGGATAGCAGGGGATTATGGATAAGGGGGAGGAGCTTGGAGCTCGGATCTTAGCTGTTGGAAGCTGCCGGCTCAGATCCGATATGGATCCGATACCCATAGGTTGCTGACAAATGAAGTTTACCTACTCGGATGGAACGTTATGGTGAGTACATAACTTTTTATTTTTGTATCACAACTGCATTTGTGTGTATCTGATTTTTTTATAAATTTTCGTGAACAATGATGTATATTTTTGTGTATCATTTTCAACCCCTAGTGGCATTCTACAGCCTTCTTATTCACTTCCCCCTTTTCCCATTGACCCATGGATCCAATTTACCTTTAGATAAAGGAGCAGAAGCCTATTTGTATTCAGTATAATGTCCTCATCGATACTTCAATAAAGACATGCTGCTTTTTCTCATATTTTTTTTTTTTTTTTTTTTTTGCAGGTGTTAGCATGTATACTGCAAATGCAAGGCCTAAAATACTGCCACTGTGCGCATGCTTCACATACTTAGATCAGCTGCAGTGCAGTGCAGGGCAGGACACAGCCTTTTAGGGAGTTTTTTGATGTGATGACAGGCTGCAGTCGTTCCTGTTCTGTTGACAGATGTCTCTTAGCAATGAGGCTTTTCAGCTTCTTTCCTCCTAAGATTGGTGAGTTGACCTTGGCCATTCGTTTCCATCCCACTGGCTGGATGTTCATGCAGCTGGAATCACAAACCTAACTTTATGCACAACCAGGACTGCCTCCCTCAAGGCTAAAGACCAAGTTATATGTATGCTCTTGTGTATGTTGTTGAGTCACCTCACTACAGTGTCTGAAGTATTCTGAATTTTCCTAGACTTTTAGTTTGATGCTCAATTTTAAGGAATTCTTTGTTTTGCAGTTATTGTATTGATATTTTTGAACTACTACTCTTAGACTATTAACAGAACATTCTTCATTACTAAATGGT